>NW_027152379.1:240000-265000 GCF_040937935.1 Hyperolius riggenbachi
CACTTTGCACACTGCAAATAACTACTGAACCCCCCAAGACAACGCCCCAAGCTTACCCTCAGCACTGTCCTCCTACACTGTATGTCGCAGCACCAGCCACCTCTCCCGCCGCCAGACAGACACATGACTATATATACACTACCATTACCCACAAACCTCATGTCATTTAAAGGGGTACCGCAGTAATTACCGAAACAAATGAAACTTCACACACTTCTTTACGGAAACATTCCGCACTATTACCGCATACTTATCACCTGATTACCGCACACCTTGCCCGCTTTACGCACAATTACCGACCCATTACCGCAACATTACCGTGCCTTTTACCGCACTATTACCGACAAACAATCGCATGCGGGAAAAAAATAGTGAATTTGGAAATTTTTCGGTGTTTTCCACAGGCGGTAACTTTTCGCCCCCAAAAAAATTACCGCACATGCCTTTGTGAATAGAGCCCATTGAAATTCTCAAAATGTTCCGCATGTTTTTTCCGCATGCGGAAAAAGTGTGGTAAAAGTGCAGGATTCATGCGGAAAAATTTCCGCAAAAATCAGTATTTTCCGCAATAGAAGATCAATTCTCAAAAATGTTTAGGCGCATCATTTCATCGTTAATTACCGATTTTTTTTATCACCTACAAGTAGTAGGTGATATATTCCGCATCCTATTGACTTTAATGAAGTCTGGAGGCTTAAGGGCTGTGCTTGCTGGACTTTAACTTTTTTTTTAAAACACTTTTTCATGCGACCTTTTTACCGCATGATTCCCGCATGAATAATGGCTGTTTCCGCATCTTTTTTTCCGCATGCGGCAAACATGCAGAAAATGTTAGAGAATGCTGAAAAAATGCAAAGTTTACCGCTTGCGGAAATATAGTGGTAAAATTTTGCGGAGTTTTTGCCTCTTAGTGAATAGAGCCCAATGGCAGGGAAGATAAGCGGCGCCGGCGGGGAATCGTATCCAACGCGAGCGGGGACACGGTGGTGGGCACGCGCACGGATGTGGAAGAGGCGATCCGGTGCCGGATCGGAGCCTCATCTACGCGTGTAGATGAGGCTTAACATTTAAGGTGCCCATACACTCGTCAGATTAGCAGCAGATAGATCATCAGATGGATTTCTTATCTATCTGATGTGTTTTTAGAACATTTTTTACTAGGATAGAATTCCAATAGATTTCAGTTTGAAATCTATTGAAATTCGATCTGATGGCATTTTTTTGCCATCAGATTTCCATTAGGGCCAATGCAAAATGATAAGCAATCTCATCAGATCGACCTAGATTTTCCACCCTGCCAGTTTGATGGGAATCCATTGAAATCGTTCGAAATCGGCCATCTATCGGTCGATTGGCCAACCGATTTGCATCAATCAGAAAATCAGCTGAGTGTATGGGCCCCTTTATTGAAGTTCTTCTAAACTGCAGCAATTAAATAGATTGTTTAGGAAGACTAATAGACAGATTCAGTGCAGATTCAGGAGGAGAGGCAGAAAAATGCACATGTAAAGGGATGCTGGGGCTGCCTCCTTTATACTAACTCTGTCTCTGCAGGAGAAAATGTATCAACTCAGCCAGCAAATGTAACAACTCAGCAGCACCGCCAGTTTCGTGCGGGAATTCCCTGACCTATTATCGCAAGTGTAAACATTTTTATGAATTAGCACACAAAAGTCTAAAATACCGATGCAGTGTTTTCCCTCCAAGATATTTTTTTTTACCGCAAATGTTTTATGAATAGAGCCCAAATCGGTAATTTTCCGCACTGCTCAGGAATTGTAGGTTATCATGTGGAAACACATGAAGGCACACTTTGCTAAATGGTCGGGAAAGTCAGCTGTTTTGAGCATTACCGCATGCGGGAATGCTTTATGAATAGAGGCCATTGGCTATCATTCATGAAAGTGCTGTCGGTATGGAGAATCAGTGCAGGAAAACACCGCTGTCTGTGTTTTAGACTTCTGGCTGCTCATTCATAAAAAAGTGTTCAGGTGCGATAGCAGTGCGGAGATTCCCCGAACTAGGCTGGCGGTAGGCTTGCGGAGACACGGAAGCTGCCAAGTTGATACATTTATCCGTGTTCCTCTCTACTGCAGCTGCCTGGGAGGTCTGAGTCTCCATTCACTTAACATTGGTATTGTCACATCCAAGGGAGCGGTACTTACCGACCTCATACCGCTTGTGGTAATCTTTATGAATTAACATTTTGTTACATTTTTTACAATAATCACTGCACAAGGCGGTGATTTATCGCTGTGCTCGGTAATGTTAGCTTTTCATGTGGAAGGAGCCTTTATGAATGCAGATTTTGCTACGTGTGCGGTAAAGTCAGCTGTTTAAGCATTTCTGCATGTGGAAATGCTTTATGAATGATAGCCATTGTCTATACAATGCTTCCTTAGCCATCCAACCGAGTACATTTGAAATTGGCGCCGGTAGACTTGGGCGCAGGATACAGCTGTTATACGGCTGCTCCTGCTTCTGCACAAGTCCGGGCCATTTTAATTATTATTCCCCCTCCAGGCCGCCATGGATAGTGGGGGAATGAAATAATTCAGCTTCCAGCGATTGCTGGAGTCCGAATTATTGTGTTTTTTAAGCAACCTCGGCTCCGTCTTCTGACTGAGCCAACATTACTCACTGAGCACTGCAATAGGAATGATTCATATTGTAGTCTATGGAGGCGCCGGCTGCACCCAAATCTAGCATTGCTGAAAAGCACTGCTCCGATCCAATCTAGCCTCTGCAATGCTGGGAAATGCTCCTGCAGTCAGCCACTCACATAACCATCCTCACATTACCACATCCTCATGGGACCAAATCGGAGGGAAAAATAAATTGGAGAGATCATTGGCCAAGGGGAGGGACAAAGGCTGAGGCTGGGTTGCAGTAACTGGCTGGCTAAACTGAGGGGCGGGACTGTCTCGCACAGCAGGGAACTCATATTGCAACATGTTGTGGGCGGGGCTTGGCACTAGCATCAGCCTACATCTATCACTATGGGCTGAGGCTGAGCCTGTCACAATAAATTCCACTGGCCCCTTGGCCAATCACTGGCAGGGGGTGTGGATTTGATGTCAAAAGGAGGGAGGTTGGGAAAAGCTTGAATAGTGCTGCCTCCTGCACTTGACTTGTTTGAAATGGATTCCTTTGGTGTGGAATCCCACAGCGTGCTGCCTGTCTCCCCTGTACCTGCCATCTTATGCCTGCTCCAGCAGCAGAAGCTAGCCTCATGCCTCAGCAAGCAGTTACCAGGCAGAAGTGAGCAGTTGGGAGAGTTTGAGAGGCATTTCACTGCCTATCAGCAGTCTGTGGAAAGGAGGCCTAACTAGCTGAGCTCACATACTCTCTGTCAGGGAGAGGGACACACATTGTGCATGCACAACAGCAGCAGCTGCACAGCACAGCACAGCACAGCACACCCAGCCAGCAGCAGCACACAGCACATAGCCAGCAGCAGTTCACAGCCAGTAGTAGCAGCAGCACATAGCCAGCCAGCAGCACATAGCCAGCCAGCAGCAGCACACAGCACATAGCCAGCAGGCAGCAGCAGTTCACAGCCAGTAGTAGCAGCAGCACATAGCCAGCCAGCAGCACATAGCCAGCAGTAGAACCCATCACACAGCCATCAGCAGCTGCCTCCCCCGGTCACACAGTAGCTCCAGCTGCCCCCCCCCATCACCCAGCAGCTGCCCTCCCATCACACAGACACAACTGCCCCATCACACAGCAGCAGCCCCCCCATCACACAGGGAGATGTGGGGAGAGGCAGTGTGTAGCAGGGAGTGGAGAGCTGAGTTTAAAAGTGTAGGTAAGTGGCCGACTGCATTAGGACTGGGCTTGTGTCAGCTAGCTTAGCACAGCAAGAGCAGCCACCAGCACAGCTCAGAGGGATACCTGAGGTGAGAGGTATACAGAGGCTGCCATATTTATTTCTTTTTTAGCAATACTAGTTTCCTGGCTATCCTGCCCATACCCTGCCTGTAATATGTTTAGCTATAGACCCTGGATAAGCTTGCAGCACGTCAGGTGGTTCTGAGTGTTCTAACAAGATTAGCTGCATGCTTGTTTCTGGTGTGATTCATGCATTACTGCAACCAAATAGACCAGCAGGACTGCCAGGCAACTTGCATTATTTAAAAAGAAATGCATATGGCAGCCTCCATATCTCTTTTGTTACAGTTGTCCTTTAAATGATATATGGGAGGCGAATTACAAAGGAGCGTTAAAGGGAACCGAAGGTGAGAGGGATATGGTGGCTGACATGTTTGTTCCCTTTTAAATAATTCAGATTTGCCTGGCTGTCCTGCTGATCCTCTAATGCTGGGTACACACGTTGAGATGTCCTGATTGATTTGCAGGATCAAACGAATCGATTTAAATTATTTCAAACATGCTCGATTGGCTTTTGATCGGTTTTTATGTTAAGTATGCAAAATCGACGGTAGGAACAATTGAAATCCGATCGAGCATGTTTGAAATAATCGAATCGAACCGTGAATTGAGCGGGAAATCTCAACGTGTGTACCCAGCATTATACTTTCAGCCATAGACCCTGAACAAGCATATGCTGATCAGATGTCCATGACAAATCTGACAGGATTAGCTGCATACTTGTTCTGTGTGTGATTTACACCCAACTGACCAGAATTCTCAGTAGGACTGCCAGGCACAGGCAACTGGTATTGTGTATAAGAAAATACATGTCCGCTTCCATAGGTCTCACACCTCGGGTTCCTTTTACATCAGGGATTTATCTACATCCCAGTAAGTAGCTGATGCCCCCTTTCCCACAAGCAATAATTGCCTTTTCTCAAATAGATTAGGAGGGTCTGTATGGTGGATATTGATGTCCTGACAGTTTGCTGTTTTTGACCCTCATTGCATTGTGGGAACTTGTGTCTTTTTCCATCCAGCAAGCAATATGCATAGAACTCTGTAATGAACATTCCGCGCAGATCACCTGGCAGAACTAATGATGTCACTCACCACCAGGGATGTATTTCAGAATGTAAATCAGGGAGAGGAAAGATCTTACAATGGGAAACCACTTGCTAAATAATCAATAGATGAATATTGTAAACAATACATAATTATGTTGTCATTTTCACTACAGTTCCTCCTTTTAAATCAGTTTAGCTTTACTTACCTGGAGCCTCCTCCAGGACTAGAAGTCTTGTGTAGTCCTCGCTGCAGTTCTGCTGCCACCCATTCTTCCTTTGTACCCCTCAGCAGTGGCTTCTGTGCAAGCATGGGTGTGTGTGTGCAATGCTGAGTTCTCATGCCTGGGAGCATTCTGCACAAGTGCAGTACTACTACACAGAACACTCCCAGCCACAGGCAAATGAGCAGTGCATGCACCCATGCATGTGCAGAAGCCAGTGACCACTATGGAGTGGACAGCAGAAGAATGGGTGACAACAGAACTGCTGCGAGGGCAGGGCCGGATTACCGACCAGGCAACAAAAGGTCGCTTGGGGCCCCATCAGCACATAAACCAGACCTCACCATACTGTCAGCGGTGGCTGGATGGTATAATGGTTAAAGGGACTCTGAGCAGTGCAGTAACTATGGAAAGATGCATATCATTTTAAAGCTCTTTCTCCTCTTTCCAATGATATATAAACCACTGCCTCATGCCTTTTTAGTTTTCAGTATTTTCTCGATCGAAATTGCGGCTGTGGCAATTTCGATCGCGAAAATAGCGAAAACTAAAAGGCGTTACATTGTATTACACAGGATGACTTTTCTCCAAAGTTGGCAGCTCGATTCAGCACAATGCAATGAAATATAAGGAACCCAGGGGGATATAATTACAAACATCATGCTGGTAGGTGTGAGGATGTAATTAATTAGTTGTGGGTATGCTTAAAGGATACCTGAACTGACATGTGACATGATGAGATAGACATGTGTATGTATAGTGCCTAGCACACAAATAACTATGCTGTGTTCCTTTTTTTCCTTTCTCTGCCTGAAATAGTTAAATATCAGGTATGCAAGTGGCCGACTCCTTCCTGACTCAGACAGGAAGTGACTACAGTGTGACCCTCACTGATAAGAAATCTCAACTATACAACATTTTCCTAGCAGAAAATGGCTTCTGAGAGCAAGAAAGGGGTAAAAAAGGGGAATTTCTTATCAGTGAGGGTCACACTGTAGTCACTTCCTGTCTGAGTCAGGACTGAGTCGGCCACTTGCATACCTGATATTTAACCCTTTCAGGCAGAGAAAGGAAAAAAAGGAACACAGCATAGTTATTTGTGTGCTAGGCACTATACATACAAGTCTATCTCATCATGTCACATGTCAGTTTGGGTATCCTTTAAGGCATACCCACAGGCACTGCTCGGAGTCCCTTTAACCTCCTGAGCAGTATGGACGAGCTCAGCTCGTCCATCACCGCCGGAGGCTGCCGCTCAGGCCCTGGTGGGCCGATTTTCTTCAAATAAAGTGCAGCACACGCAGCCGGCACTTTGCCAGCCGCGTGTGCTGCCTGATCGCCGCCGCTCTGCGGCGATTCGCCGCGAGCAGCGGCGAAAGAGGGTCCCCCCAGCCGCCTGAGCTCTGCGCAGCCGGAACAAAAAGTTCCGGCCAGCGCTAAGGGCTGGATCGGAAGCGGCTGACGTCAGGACGTCGGCTGACGTCCATGACGTCACTCCGCTCGTCGCTATGGCGACGATCTAAGCAAAACAAGGAAGGCCGCTCATTGCGGCCTTCCTTGTTTATTCTGGGCGCCGGAGGCGATCGGAAGAACGCCTCCGGAGCGCCCTCTAGTGGGCTTTCATGCAGCCAACTTTCAGTTGGCTGCATGAAATAGTTTTTTTTTTTCAATTTAAAAAAAACCCTCCCGCAGCCTCCCTGGCGATCTCAATAGAACGCCGGGGAGGTTAAGGGCTCTGCCTCTGACACAGGAGACCAGGGTTCGAATCTCGGCTCTGCCTGTTCAGTAAGCCAGCACCTATTCAGTAGGAGACCTTAGGCAAGTCTCTCTAACACTGCTACTGCCTACAGGGCACGTCCTAGTGGCTGCAGCTCTGGCGCTTTGAGTCTTCCAGGAGAAAAGCTCGATATAAATGTTGGTTGTCTTGTCAAATGATGCCATGCGCTGCTGGTTGTCTTCAGAGCCAGGCTCTGCTCCTAGGTCCCCCTCCTGCTACTGTGCGCTCTGCCACTGCCCACTCCTCCCTCCCTTCCCACAGAGAACCACAGCTGCAGCAAGAATGATAGCAGCAGATGGCAAACGCTCACTCACCTATCCGTGATCCAAGCGATAGAGATCCCGTCATCTGAAACCCATCTGTCTCTTCTACAGTGCAGCCGCTTGCTCTGAACTTCCTGATTCTCAGATCAGACAGGAAGTAGGAAGTAGTAATAACAGAGCAGCAGCACTCTAGAGGACAGATGGGCTCCGGATGACGGGACCTCTCTTGCTTGGATCCGCAATAGGTGAATGTGAGTCATCTGGTGCTGTTGTTCTCCCCCGCTGCGGCTGCCTTCTCTGCTGGACTATTATATTCACGGGGGTGGAGGCTGCATGGTGGATGTGGCTGTCTAGTTTGGGAGGAAATCTGTTGCTCGGTGGTGGGGGTGGTTATGTAATTCTGTCTGAGGAACGGCTTCTGGTTTGGCGGTGTCCAGAGCTTTCTGCTATTGCCAGGCTGGTGATGCAGGGGGAAAGTGCTGCTGCTGTGATATCTGTCTGGTGCCCTCTTCACAGGGGTGCCCCAGCCCCTGAGTGCAAATGTCCCAGCCATTCATCTCTCACTCTGCATTTTGCTGCTGCTATTCCCTGCATTGTGCACCCACAGAGGAAAGCGGGCTGTTGCCCATAGCAACCAGTAGCTCGGCTGCCCCGGTGTGTGCGGCATGTTGCTGTGCAGCTGCATCTTCTGATTCTATTACGACATGATGGGGGGCCCAAATCATTTACTTTGCTTAGGGCCCCATTTAGCCTTAATCCGGCTCTGTG
Source organism: Hyperolius riggenbachi (assembly GCF_040937935.1). Classification (NCBI taxonomy): domain Eukaryota; kingdom Metazoa; phylum Chordata; class Amphibia; order Anura; family Hyperoliidae; genus Hyperolius; species Hyperolius riggenbachi. The sequence continues at coordinate 247,973 of NW_027152379.1, forward strand.
CGAGGGACACCGACTTCTAGGAGCTGCAGGAAGCCCAAGGTAAGTAAAGCTACATTGTTTTCATTTGCCTCATGTTTCCTTTAAGTGCACCTGTAGAATTTTTGTACCAAACTGAACCTCTTTTATAAGGGAGATTTGGAACTTGGTATGCTAATAGGGGTTGGGGAGCACCATTTCTTACCTGGGGGCTGCTTGTGTAGCCGCTTGTCCCTGTGATGATTGCCAGCTGCAGCTTGCCACATCTAAAAGAATCCCACTGTAGTGTGCTCCTGGCCGCACTGCATACAACAGCTTCCAGTATACATTGCGGCATGCATCTGCTGGCATGCATTGTGGCTGAGGAGTGTACTCTGCTGCAGGATTCTTTGAAGTAGCCCCTAGTAGGTAATTTATGGTGCTGCCCTTAACCCCCACCCCAAAGCATATTCAGTTAGGACCCTCAGTTATGGCAATTCCGTGTGCAAGAAAATAAAGGTTTACTATTTTTTTCTGAACTAGTGCTCAATGGGCTCTATTCACAATAAGCAGTTTGGTGTGTAAAAAATAAATAAATAAATAAATTGGAGATAAAATACCTCATGCAGTATTTTACACTTTTTATTCCAAATTCAAACGTTTTCTCCCATGAGGCAGAAGTTTGGAACAAACTGCGTCAATCCACTAAGCCCTGGTCGGTAAGTTTCACTTACCAGCCTTCTAGCAGGGCAGCAGTATACTTCATAGAGCATTTTTATGTGTGCATCAAACCGAGTAACACCTGACAAATCTGGCTTTGCAAATTTGGCTACTCACGAGACATAGCTCATGCAAATAAGCATTTGCTTTCGCATGCCAAAGTTTGCAGGGTTAAAACCAATACCGCACAGCTCTGTTAGGCCCCGTTCACACTGCACGCGTTTTGGAAACGCATGCAGGTGGCCGACACGCACGACATCAGACATTGCATAGAGTGCAATGTCTGATGTTCACACTGCATGCGTTCCGGACCTGTGCGGTCCGGGAACGCATGCTGCACGCATTTTTTGTAAAAACGCATGGCTGTCCCATTCACTTTTCAGTGATGGGATCAGCCACGCAACGCACACAAACGCGGATGGCGTGTGTTCGTACGCGTTGCGGTCCGCACGCGTTCCGCACGCATGGCCATCCGCGTTTGTGATGTGAACGGGGCCTTACCCTGCGGGAATTGGTTCATGCTACATAAGCATTATCCAGGAGCCCCATGGGAGGCTTCCCAAGTGAGAGTGCTTGGGGCCCCGCGGCACCCCGGTTGTATGGGGGCATTGGGAAGCCTCCCTGTGGTGCTCCTGGATAGTGCTTACGTAGCATGAATTAATTCCTGCAGGGCAACCGATTTGCGGTATTGGTTTTAACCCTGTAAACTTTGGCATGCAAATGCTTATTTGCATGAGCTATGTCTCGTGAATAGCCAATTAGGCCAAATTTGCAAAGCCAGATTTGTCAGGTGTTACTTGGTTTGATACACACATAAAAATTCTCTATGAAGTGTAGCAGGGCTGCAGGCAGGGAGCTGTGTGTGTGATTCAGAGGTTTTTTTCAGACTGTGCCACCTGTCATCCCTTCAGATGTGCTGGAGCCAGCAGGGGGAGCCCTTTTATGTGCTAAAATACAAATGTGCACATCTAAAGGGCTGCCAGCAGAGTTGTAACTTTTCTCTGCATTGATACACTGAAAGTTCCACCTGCATACCTATTGCATCCAATTAGCATGAGAAGCAGGCTGTGTGGCTCTCCCTATTGGCTGTCAGGTTCTCCCCAAAGGCTGTCTGTTAAGTTACTGCACAGAGACAGCATGAGAACAGGCTGTCGGCTGCTGTGGGCTGGAGAAAATTACCAAACGCTTTTGTCTGGTAAATGAAATGTGCAAATCATTGTGAATTGACATATACCAGCGTAATTACGGCATAAGTCGGTAATTTACCTCACTAGCCTTGTTTTTTTTTTTTTTTGTGAGGTAACAAGATTAGTGAATTGTAATTTGGGGAGGTGATCAGAAAAATCAGCTGTTTTGAGCATTAACAAATGTGGTAGTGCTTTCTGAATAGAGCCCATTGTACTTTAAAATAGGGAGGATCCATGAAAGTAAGTTCATGCAGACTTGTCTGAATGTTTATGCAAATATATGCAGCTTGGAAATCAGTTGAACCTGTGCGGGACTCGACTGGTCACATTTCAAGCTGAATATATTTGCATACAAATTTACATGCATCCTGAGCTGTGGAGCTGAAGTCAGTTGAAGCAATTTTGGTACCTGGAATTGTTGGTTTCACTAAACTGAGGAGTCAGAGTTGGATGATTTTTGTAGCTACTCCCACAGCTCTGCATAAGTCTGCATGAAGTCAAACATTTGCATCTCATTAATCATCCCTACTTTAAAGTGTACAAGCATTTATACTTGGCTCCTCCTCCAGCCCCTGTGGGCTCCCTCGCCATCCTCCAGGGCTGCTCCCTTCCTCCGCTGGCTGGCCTGGTTTAAAGGACAACTGTAGTGAGTGGTTATATGGAGGCTGCCATTCTTATTTATTTGTAAACCATACCACTTGCCTGGCAGCCCTCCTGATCTATTTGGCTGCAGTAGTGTCTGAATCACGCCAGAAACAAGCACACAGCTAATCTTGTCAGATCTGACAATTATGTCAAACACCTGATCTACTACATGCTTGTTCAGGTTTAGTGGCTAATAGTATTAGGGCCCATTTCCACTATTGCGGTGCGGAATCGCCAGTAAATCACCCCTGACAAAATTGCATGTGGATGCTATTTTACATTCGGTTTTTGTTTTCGCATGCGATTTCCCATAAGTTATGGTATATGCGATTTTTAACCATGTCACTGCCTGTGTTAATTTACATTAGTTTCTATGCGAAATTGCACACTAAATTGCGGGAAAACCCGCATGCCAAAAATGCATGCAATTTCCCTATTCAATGCATTGCGTGCGGTTCGCATAGCGGTGTGCGGGATGCGAGATCTGACGGCTCTGCCATGCAGATTTTCCCACACAGAAAAAACGCACAGCAATTCTGACAAGTGGAAACAGGCCCATCCACTTGTATTGGCTATGCGAATCTGCATGTGGACAACGCATGCGGATCCGCAATAGTGGAAATGGGCCCTTAGAGGCAGAATAGCCAGGCAACCTGTATTGTGTATAAGGAAGTAAATATGTTAGCCTCCGTATACCTCTCACTACAGATGTCCTTTAAGGGAACCTTAACTGAGAGGGATATGAATGTTTCCTTTTAAACAAAACCAGTTGCTTGGCACTCCTGATGATCTTTCACTGCAGTAGTGGTTGAATCACACACCTGAAACAAGCATGCAGCTAATCCAGTCTGACTTTAGTCAAAGCACCTGATCTGCATGTCTGTTCAGGGGCTGTGGCTAAAAGTATTAGGCTAGATTCACAGTGGGGCGTTGCGTTTTGCTACAACGTTAAAGTTGCACCGCAAACTTGCAACGCAACAAGCCCAAAAAGTCGCAACACATCGTTGTCCCCACATCATCAATTAGTATTCCCCTTTAAAAGAGAATGATGCTACATGCAGCATTTACCCTAAAGGCTCATACACACATCAGACTATAGTCTTTGGAAAATGAAAGATCACAGACCAATCTTACCACCCTTCATATAGTATGAGAGCCATACTCTACAGTCTTTTCTATGGAGCTGAACTCCCCATCAGAAAAAAAATCATTGCAAGATGCTGCACACACAGATGCTGTACAGACACAAAAGATCAGTATCTTCAAAAGAACTGTTCCAGCCAAAAATCCATTCCTGCAAATTGCAATGATAATCTATGAGATCTGCAGATCATCATACACACATGGTTTAACTGACATTCATCTGCAGATCAAGCAATCATCTGCAGATCTGAAAATCCATCCTGGTGGATCTGATCTGCAGATGAATGTCAGTTAAATCATGTGTGTATGATGATCTGCAGATCTCATAGACTATCATTGCAATTTGCAGGAATGGATTTTTGTCAGGAACAGATCTTTTGCAGATACTGATCTTTTGTGTCTGTACAGCATCTGTGTGTGCAGCATCTTGCAATGATTTTTTTCTGATGGGGAGTTCAGCTCCATAGAAAAGACTGTGTAGAGTATGGCTCTCTTACTACATGAAGGGTAGTAAGATTGGTCTGTGATCTTTCATTTTCAAAAGACTATGGTCTGATGTGTGTATGTGGCCTAAAACACGTTTTTAAAAGCAATTTAACCACTTAAGGACCACAGTCTTTTCGCCCCTTAAAGGGGAACTGAAGAGAGGTATATGGAGGCTGTCATGTTTGTTTCCTTTTAAGCAATACCAGTTGCCTGGCAGCCCTGCTGATCCTCTGCCTCTAATACTATTAGCTGTAGCCCCTGAACAAGCATGCAGCAGATCAGGTGTTTCAGACCTTAAAGTCAGATCGAACAAGACAAGCTGCATGCTTGTTTCTGGTGTTATTCAGATACTACTGCAGAGAAATAGACCCGCAGGGCTGCCAGGCAACTGGTATTGATTAAAAGGAAATAAATATGGCAGCCTCCGTATACCTCCTACTTCAGTTCCCCTTTAAATGCTATTTTAACATGCGACTTTAACGTTCCACTGTGAACTTAGCCTTAGAGACACAGGATCAGCAGGGCAGTCGGGTAATTGGTGTTTTTTTTTTTTTTTTTTTTTTTTTTTTTTAAATCCATATACTTCTCAGTTTAGGTTCCCTTTAAGGGCTCGTTTCCACTGTAGCGGTGCGGAATCGCCTGGATTCCACCGCTGAAGAAATTGCATGCGGCTGCGTTTACGCATGCAGATTTACCCACGATTTCGCATCGCAAGGAGCCATGTGAATTTAACCATGTCACTGCCTGTGTTAAGTTCCATTGGCTTTCATGCGAAATCGCGGGGAAATCCGCATGACAAAGCCGCATGCGATTTCCCTATTGAATACATTAGCGGCGATTCGCCCGCATTCCTGCAGCACGCGAATCTGCACGACCCTGTCGTGCAGATTTTCCCCGCACCGAAAAACGCCGCCACCGCCGCACACGCGGAAACAGCCCCATCCACTAACATTAAGTATGCGAATCCACATGCAGTGCCCGCATGCGGATTCGCTATAGTGCAAACGAGCCCTAAAGCTGTGACTGGGCTCAGTCATGTTCCCCTGTGTATACCTGACTGTGTGCAGCCCCAATGGTGCTTCTGTGGCCGGTTGTCTGCGCAGAATACTCCTAGCCACAGGAGTGCGGCCACGGATGCTCAGTCATGCATTTGCAGAACTTCCAGTCTACCGAGCTGGACAGCGGATAAATGGATGGGACTGGGAGGATGGTGAGGAAGCCCACGGCCTACAGGGGGCTGGAGACCCAGGTAACTATAAATGCTTGCAGTCTGGAAGTCTTGGGTTTCCTTTAGGAGAGACAGGAGGTTGAACTGTGTGCTTGTTGGACAGTTCAGTGTCCCGTCTGCTGCCTGCCAGTTGGTATGGGTCAGCCATCCTGCAGCACAGTTGGTCATACAGCATAGCATCACCAGGTCAGTTGGTCACTCAGCCAGCTGGCATAACACAGTCCGCATCACCAGCTCATTAAGCCAGGCAGCACAGTTCCACAAGCTTGTAAAAGTGGACCCAAATTAAAAATACAAGATTTCAGAAATAAAATCTATTTTCTAAATTATAATAATAAATAGCAGTCCTTTTTCAGCTGCATGATGACAAATATATAATATTTTTTACATTTATTGGAGGAACCCCTGACTTCCTTTCAAATTGCCGGGATTTTTCTGGCAAACTGATGGAGTAGATGGTGTCCGGCAATGGAGGTATTGCTAATGGCTGCCCCCAGTATAACCCTAGCTGTGAAAAGAGAAGGGTGAAAAGCATGCACTGAAATGATCATAGGTTTGAAGGAGTTTATTTATCTTTGTATGTGTCAGAGTGGTGCAACTAAGTATTTTTAATTAAAAAAATGTTTAGTTTGGGGCCGCTTTAAGCCAGCACTGCTCCCATCCCTGCCAGTCCAGCCAGCACAACATCACCAGCAGGCCAGCTGAGCACAACACCCAGGCCAACACAGAAGCTCTGCCATTATTGTAAAATGCTGCCTGTTTATGGTACTTCTATGTGGGAACGTGTCACAGCTTGACTCTGGCCTGGTGCCCCAGATCTCCCAGGGCCCTAGCAATGCCCCTGGTCAATGAAATGGTAACAATTTTGTGTTGATGTTAGTTTTATATTGAAGTCAATTTTTTTGCTACTTAGCATTTGACCATTAAAATATAGCCAGTGTTTGTTAGAGTCCCTGACTAGGGATCGGCAATGACATGCAAATGATAGCAAGCTGGTGCAGTATTATGCAAAATGTACATGCAAATGTATGCATCTTGAAAATGGACAATCACCATGGCAGGATTTATCTGGCCAATTTCCAAGCTGTATATATTAGCATATAAAATTGCATGATCCTGCATCAACTTGTTAGCATTTGCATCTAATTGACCCTCCCTACTACTGCGTTGTCAGAGTTCCCGCCTCCTGCGCACAGGTGGTCTTAGTTCCAACTATGAGGGCCGTTTCCACTTGTGCGGTGCGGAATCGCCGCGGATCCCCTGCTGACGAAATCGCATGCGGGTGCGTTTCCGCATGCATATTTTACAGTTATTTTGCATGCGATTTCGCATAGGTTAGTAGTGATGCGATTTTAACCATGTCATTGCCTGTGTGATTTAACATTACTTTCTATGCAAAATCACATGTGAAATCGCGGTAAAATATGCATGCCAAAACCGCATGCGATTTCCCTATTAAATACATTAGCAGCGATTCGCATAGCGGTGTGCGGGATGCAAATTCTGATGGCTCTGCCGTGCAGATTTCTACCACACAGAAAAACGCTCAGGATTACTGACAAGTGGAAACAGGGCCATCCACTTGTATTGGCTATGCAAATCCGCTTGCGGATTCGTGATAGTGGAAACGGGCCCTAAGCTGTTTTCTGACCACCAGGGGAATTGGTCTGGTGTGAAGTGCATTCCTGAAGGGGTGTTTTTTTTTTTTTTTTTTTTTGGGGGGGTGATGTGTTATTAGGGAAGGCGGGTGGATTATTCAGCAATATACATGGTGGATATGCTGCTGTGGTGGATAACGGGTCTGTATTAAGTGGATAGTCAATTGGATATAAATTGTATGGGACCTGGATCAATATAATACACTTTCTTTTGGTTTTAGATGTTGCTGACATGCATATTGCTTGTAGGGATGAATGGGCAAAATTCTCTAACTTGATTTTGTAGCAAGTTTAACTTGGTGTTTTGTGTTTGTTTATTTATTTTTTATTTTCTGTAATGCATTTAAAACCCAGTGCAATGTAACAGCCTGAGCATGTTTATGTCCACTTTTAACCACTTGAGGACCACAGTCTTTTCGCCCCTTAACCTCTTGAGGACCCACCCTTTACCCCCCCTCCCCTTAAGGACCAGCGCTGTTTTAGCTGATCTGTGCTGGGTGGGCTGTGCAGCCCCCAGCACACATCAGGGTGCAGGCAGAGTGACCAGATCGCCCCCTTTTTCCCCACTAGGGGGATGATGTGCTGGGGGGTCTGATCGCTCCTGCCTGATGGGTGTTGCGGGGGGGGGGGGGGCACCTCAAAGCCCCCCTCTGCGGCGAGATTCCCCCCCCCTCCCTCTCCTCCCTGTCCCCCCTGGTGATCTGGGCTGCACAGGACACTATCCGTCCTGTGCAGCCAGTGACAGGCTGTCCCCTGTCACATGGCGGTGATCCCCGGCCACTGATTGGCCGGGGATCGCCGATCTGCCTTACGGCGCTGCTGCGCAGCAGCGCCATACAATGTAAACAAAGCGGATTATTTCTGCTTGTGTTTACATTTAGCCTGCGAGCCGCGATCGGCGGCTCGCAGGCTATTCACGGAGCCCCCCCTGCTGTGAATTGACAGGAAGCAGCCGCTCGCGCGAGCTTCCTGATTAATTAGCCTGCAGCCGGCGACGCAGAACTGCGTCGCTGGTCCTGCAGCTGCCACTTTGCCGACACGCGGTATGAGTGCGCGGTCGGCAAGTGGTTAAGGACCAGAGCCTTTTTTTCCATTCAGACCACTGCAGATTTCACGGTTTATTGCTCGCTCATACAACCTACCACCTAAATGAATTTGACCTCCTTTTCTTGTCACTAATACAGCTTTCTTTTGGTGCTATTTGATTGCTGCTGCGAGTTCTACTTTTTATTATATTCATCAAAAAAGACATGAATTTTGTCAAAAAAATGACTTTAACTTTCTGTGATGTCATTTTTCAAATAAAGTAAAATTTCCTATACATTTGAGCGCGGAAGTTATTCTGCTACATGTCTTTGATAAAAAAAAAAAAAAAAAAAAAACATTCAGTGTATATTTATTGGATTGGGTACAAGTTATAGCGTTTACAAACTATGGTGCCAAAAGTGAATTTTCCCCTTTGGAAGCATCTCTGACTTTTCTGACCACCTGTCATGTTTCTTGAGGTGCTAAAATTCCAGGATAGTATAAATACCCCCCAAATGACCCCATTTTGGAAAGAAGACATCCCAAAGTATTCAGTGAGAGGCAAGGTGAGTTCATAGAAGATTTTATTTTGTGTCACAAGTTAGCGGAAAATGGCACTTTGTGACAACAACAAAAAAAAAGTTTCCGTTTCTTCTAACTTGCAAAAAAAAAAATGAAATCTGCCACGGACTCACTATGCTCCTCTCTCAATACCTTCAAGTGTCTACTTTCCAAAATGGGGTCATTTGTGGGGTGTGTTCACTGTCCTGGCATTTTGGGAGATGCCTAATTGTAAGCACCCCTGTAAAGCCTAAAGATACTCATTGGACTTTGGGCCCCTTAGCGCAGTTAGGCTGCAAAAAAGTGCCACACATGTGTTACCGCCATACTCAGGAGAAGTAGTATAATGTGTTTTGGGGTGTATTTTTACACATACCCATGCTGGGTGGGAGAAATCTCTGCAAATGGACAATTGTGTGTAAGAAAAGAAAAAAAAAATTAAATAATTGTCTATTTACAGAGATATTTCTCCCACCCAGCATGGGTATATGTAAAAATACACCCCGAAACACATTATACTACTTCTCCTGAGTACGGTGATACCACATGTGTGGCACTTTTTTGCACCCTAACTGCGCTAAGGGGCCCAAAGTCCAATGAGTACCTTTAGAATTTCACAGGTCATTTTGCGACATTTGGTTTCAAGACTACTCCTCATGGTTTAGGGCCCCTTAAATGCCAGAGCAGTATAGGAACCCCACAAATGACCCCATTTTAGAAAGAAGACACCCCAAGGTATTCCGTTAGGAGTATGGTGAGTTCATAGAAAAATTTATTTTTTGTCACAAGTTAGCGGAAAATGATTTTAATTGTTTTTTTTTTCCACAAAGTGTCATTTTCCGCTAACTTGTGACAAAAATTAAAATCTTCTATGAACTCACCAAACTCCTAACAGAATACCTTGGGGTGTCTTCTTTCTAAAATGGGGTCACTTGTGGGATTCCTATAATGACCTGGCATTTTAGGGGCCCTAAACCGTGAGGAGTAGTCTTGAAACCAAATGTCGCAAAATGACCTGTGAAATCCTAAAGGTACTCATTGGACTTTAGACCCCTTAGCGCAGTTAGTGTGCAAAAAAGTGCCACACATGTGGTACCGCTGTACTCAGGAGAAGTAGTATGTGTTTTGTGGTGTATTTTTACACATACAGATGATGAGTGGGAGAAATATCTCTGTAAATAGACAATTATTTAATTTTTTTTTTCTTTTCTTACACACAATTGTCCATTTGCAGAGATTTCTCCCACCCAGCATGGGTATGTATAAAAATACACCCCAAAACACATTATACTACTTCTTATGAGTATGGTGATACCACATGTGACACTTTTTTTGCAACCTAGGTGCGCTAAGGGACCTAACGTCCTTTTCACAGGTCATTTTAAGCCATTTGGATTCTAGACTACTCATCACGGTTTTGGGCCCGTAAAATGCCAGGGCAGTATAGGAACCCCACAAGTAACCCCATTTTAGAAAGAAGACACCCCAAGGTATTCCGTTAGGAGTATGGTGAGTTCATAGAAGATTTTAATTTTTGTCACAAGTTAGCGGAAAATGACACTTTGTGAAAAAAAAAAAAAATAAATAAAATCAATTTCCGCTAACTTGTGACAAAAAATAAAATCTTCTATGAGCTCACCATACTCCTGACGGAATACCTTGGGGTGTCTTCTTTCTAAAATGGGGTTACTTGTGGGGTTCCTATACTGCCCTGGCATTTTACGGGCCCAAAACCGTGAGTAGTCTGGAAACCAAATTTCTCAAAATGACTGTTCAGGGGTATAAGCATTTGCAAATTTTGATGACATGTGGTCTATGAGGGGGCAAATTTTGTGGAACCGGTCATAAGCAGGGTGGCCTCTTAGATGACAGGTTGTATTGGGCCTGATCTGATGGATAGGAGTGCTAGGGGGTGATAGGAGGTGATTGATGGGTGTCTCAGGGGGTGGTTAGAGGGAAAAATAGATGCAATCAATGCACTGGGGAGGTGATCGGAAGGGGGTCTGAGGGGGATCTGAGGGTTTGGCCGAGTGATCAGGAGCCCACACGGGGCAAATTAGGGCCTGATCTGATGGGTAGGTGTGCTAGGGGGTGACAGGTGATTGATGGGTGTCTCAAGGTGTGATTAGAGGGGGGAAATAGATGCAAGCAATGCAATGGTGAGGTGATCAGGGTTGGGGTCTGAGGGCATTCTGAGGGTGTGGGCGGGTGATTGGGTGCCCTAGGGGCAGATTAGGGTATAATCTGATGGGTAACAGTGACAGGCGGTGAAAGGGGGTGATGGGTAATTAGTGGGTGTTTAGGGTAGAGAACAGATGTAAACACTGCACTTGGGAGGTGATCTGACGTTGGATCTGCGGGCGATCTATTGGTGTGGGTGATCAGATTGCCCGCAAGGGGCAGGTTAGGGGCTGATTCATGGGTGGCAGCGACAGGGGGTGATTGATGGGTGATTGACAGGTGATCAGTGGGTTATTACAGGGAAGAACAGATGTAAATAATGCACTGGCAAATTGATAAGGGGGGTCTTAAGGCAATCTGAGAGTGTGGGTGGGTGATTGGGTGCCCGCAAGGGGCAGATTAGGGTCTAATCTGATGGGTGGCAGGTGGTGATAGGGGGTGATTGATGGGTGATTAGGGGGGGTGACTGGGTGCAAACAGTGGTCTGGGGTGGGGGTCTGAGGGGTGCTGTGGGCGATCAGGGGGCAGGGGGGGAAAGCGGTGTGCTTGGGTGCAGACTAGGGTGGCTGCAGCCTGCCTTGGTGGTCCCTTGGACACTGGGACCACCAGGGCAGGAGGCAGCCTGTATAATAGGCTTTGTATACATTACAAAGCCTATTATACACATTGCGTGCGGCGATCCGGGTGCTAGTAACCCGCCGGCGCTTCCGAACGGCCGGCGGGTTACAGCGCGAGGGGGGCGGAGCCAGTCGACGGCGGCTGATTGCGTTATGAATGACGCGATCGCCGCATAACCATGCCCGCCGCCGCCCCTGCCGATGGGCGTATTGCGGTCGTTTAGGCCCAGTTTTTGCCGCCGACCATCGGCTTGGGGCGATCCTCAAGTGGTTAAGCGGATGGAAGCGTACTAGTGTATTCAGACCCTGAGACCAGACACCCACTTGGAGCGACTTCTAATTGCTGGTGATTTGAAAAAGCTCTTGCTAATGCAATGCGATGGGGGATTTTTATAAAATCACATCGCTCAAGTGGGATCACACCCCATAGCATTACATTAGCAAGAGCTTTGCAAATCACAAGCGCTCAGAAAATTGCTCCTAGTGGGTTTCACACTTCTTGCAAATTACACATTAGTTTTTTTTTTTTTTTTTTTTCCTCAATTTGCTGCTGTGTGCTCCCATGCCCCCCCTCCCCCCCCCCCCCCCCCCCTCCCCAGTTAGCCCAGAGATCAATGAATGGGAACATAGTTCAGATTCATTGATCTAAGTCCCCGGGAGAAAGACCTACACCTTATCAAAAGCCACTGTCTTTCTGAACAAAAAATCATGTCCTCCTTATACTTCCTGTAAGCGAGTGAGAGTTTTTTTTTTTTTTTTTTTTTTTTTTTTGTTTGGTTTGTTATAAAAACTCTACATTGCTTCACCATTGACTTTCAATATGTGAGTTTTTAAAACAAAATATACAATACAATAACATTTGTAAAGCGCTTTTCTCCCATAGGACTCAAAGCGCATAGCTGTGTCTCAGATTAATACAGGGTTTCAGGCTGGGTTGTGTTACAGAGGAGATAGTCAGATGTTCATGAATGCCAGACTGAAAAGGTAGGTTTTCAGTTTAGACTTAAATGCTTCCAGGGATGGGGCTGTCCTGATTGGGTGTGGCAGGGAGTTCCAAAGTGTAGGGGCAGCATGACAAAAGGCTCTGTCTCCAAAGGTTTTGAGGTGGACTCTGGGGGTGACCAAGGTGTTACGTCCTTTTGATCTAAGATTGTGGGGGGTGTGATGTAGTTGCAACAAGTCCTTCAGGTATCTAGGGCCCAGATTGTGCAAGGATTTGAATGTCAGTAAGCCAATCTTAAACAGAATTCTCCATTTTATCGGTAGCCAGTGGAGTGAGCTCAGGGTTGGTGTTATGTGGCAATGGCGGGGTTGGCTCGTTAACAGCCTTACGGCGGCATTCTGTACTAATTGCAGGTGCCGTAAGTCTTTCTTATGCAGGCCTGTGTAGAGGACGCTGCAGTAGTCTAACCTTGATGTGACGAAGGCATGAACTAGGGTTGGAAGATCCTCTGAAGGAATTAGGTGTTTAATCCTTGCAATATTCCTTAGGTGAAAGAAGGAATGTTTCACAACAGCTGAGATTTGATTCCTGAAGCTTAATTTCCCATCAATCAGTACTCCCAGGCTGCGCACACAGTCTGAGTTGTTCAGGTCTGAGCTCCCTAATATGCGACAAAACCAGAGTTTTTTAAAAATGCAAATTATAAAACACATATGCATGTTGATGCTGCCCGTTGACTACCATTGCAGGCAAACACACTGCGTTTTCTGCAGAGCTGGGGTTTGTACTGTGTGTTCCCAGCCTCAGGCCATAAACCCACTAGGAACGATTTCTAATCCCTAGCGATTTGAAAAGGCTTTTGCTAATGCAATGCTATGGGGGATTTTTATAAAATCAAATTGCTCAAGTGGGATCACACCCATAGCATTACATTAGCGAGTTTTCAAATCGCAACATCGCTCAGAAAACCGCTCCTAGTGTTTCTGGCCTCAAGCTGCATTTTTATATTCAAAATGTGCATAATGCTACATAAACTTTAAATTATTTGCATCCCATTGACCATCCCTACTGTTAATCATTCTGCATCAGCAGTGTCTGATAATAAAGACAAATATTTTTTTTTCTTTACCCCTGTACTATCTATAAGTTAAACCAGTGATCTGCAAAATTGGCTCTCCAGCTGTTAAGGAACTACAAGTCCCACAATGCATTTGCCTTTATGAATCATTGTGGGACTTGTAGTTCCTTAACAGCTGGAGAGCCAATTTTGCAGATCACTGTGATAAACCTTTGACTTCCACCTGTAGCAATCAGCAGGGATGGTCGTAGTCAGCCAACTTCACTACGCGTAGTTTTATGCAATTAAGCTTCGCCAAACTACGGCTTCGAAATCAAATATTCGCTTCGTATGCATTTCGTAGAATACGCGTTAAAATACGCAATTACGCGTAGTGTGAAGCGTAGTGTATGCGGATGCTTATGCCTGTATGCAGAAAATGTTACGCATTAATTCCTCTTTAGGTGCTTATCCCGGGAACTCTTCTATGCATACATTCCCTTTTCCAATACGTAAATTTGTAAGCATACCGCGAAGCGGTACTTCGCTACGCGTAAATTCGTAAGCGTAGTTCTGCAACTTCACCTACGAACTACGATGCGTACATTCGCACTGGTGTAGTTTCTGCTCATCCCTGGCGATCAGTTGTTGCTAGGGGATAGTTTGGGGCCCCAGTGCTCTACACATGCATTGCTCTGCCATTGCCTAGCACTGCATACATACAGCACTGAGGTACTTGACCTGTCCCCCAAACAGCAATCACATCTGCTCATTACTGACATGCAGGCTGGGGATAATGGTCTGCTGCATGGCCAGCTAGCAGTGAAATACGCTATCCTTTGAATCGGGAGGGGCCAAACTGTGGGACTTGCAGAAAAAATGTATCAGTTTTCCATGACATTTTTCCTACTAAAAAACCCATTAACATAATTATTGGGGACAATATAACCTGTGAAAAGCCTAGTAACTTGTCTTTAGTTTATTATAATGTGAATGTATGGGCCCATATGCAAGTCACTATTTCTCCTGAGTTACCTCCTAGAAGATTTTTTTTTTATTTTTTTTATTTTTTCAAATAACGTTTTAGCATTTTACAATTTAAAAAGCACTATCAATCATTTTGAGTATTTTCTTGCTTGCTGGGGGATTAAAATACATTTTATTATTATTATTATTATTATTTTTTATTTATATAGCGCCAACATATTCTGCAGCGCTTTACAAAGCACAATAAGACGACAAGGGGAACATAGATACAACTAACAAATATACAGCAGAGTTCCAAGCAGCACAAATATTGTTACAAAAACAGTAAACATTAGGAGGATGATCCTGCCCTTGTGAGCTTACAATCTAATGGGTAGTGGGGGACACACTAGGTAAGGGGGTGGAGGATGGATGAGACAGTGAGCCTTTGCCTCTGATTACATTGTGACAAATAAGTAAATAAAGGGCTATAGAATGTTATAAGCTTGTCTGAAAAGGTGTGTTTTAAGAGTGCGTTTGAAGATGTCCAGGTTTGGAGCATGACGTACAGGCTGTGGAAGAGAGTTTCAGATAAGGGGTGATGCTCGTGTAAAGTCCTGGATGCGAGCATGAGAGGAGGTGATCAGCTTAGAGGCCAGGAGAATTTCTTGGGAGGAGCGAAGGTTGCGGGAGGGACAATATCTTGAGATTAGTGAGGAGATGTATGGAGGAGACAACTCGTGGAGGGCTTTGTATGTTAGAGTCAGGAGTTTGAACTGGATCCTCTGGGTAATGGGTAACCAGTGGAGAGAATGGCACAGTGGGGCTGCATCAGAAGAGCGTGTGGAAAGGTGAATGAGGCGGGCCGCTGCATTTAGAAGGGATTGGAGAGGAGCTAGCCTGTTTTTTGGTAGGCCACAGAGCAGGGTGTTGCAGTAGTCTAGGCGGGAGATGATTAAGGCATGAACAAGCATTTTGGTGGCCTCTTGTGTGAGGAAGGGACGGATACGGAATATATTTTTGAGCTGGAAATAGCAGGTGGTGGTTAATGAGGCAATGTGAGGTTTAAAGGAGAGCTCTGAGTCAAGTATAACCCCCAAGCAGCGGGCCTTAGTGGTTGAGGTTATTGGGGTGTTGTCTACCATTATGGTTGCAATTGGTGGGAGTGTAGATAGCAATGGTGGAAAAATCACAATTTCCGTTTTAGTCATGTTGAGTTTGAGGAAGCGGGAGGACATGAATGTAGAAATGGCACGTAGACAGTCGGGGACTCTGGATAGTAGTGAGGACAGGTCAGGAGCTGAGAGATAGATTTGGGTGTCATCCGCATAGAGGTGATACTGGAAGCCAAAAGAGTTAATTAGTTGTCCCAGGCCACGGGTGTAGATTGAGAAAAGAAGTGACCCAAGAACAGAGCCTTGAGGTACACCAACAGACAGTGGGTGTGGAGAGGACTTAGTGTTAGAGAAGGAGACAGTGTAAGAGCGTCCAGAGAGATAAGAGGAGATCCAGGAATGTGCTTGTCCCTTGATTCCTAAAGATGACAGTGTCTGCAGAAGCAGAGCATGATCAACCGTGTCAGTAAGGTGTGAAATCTCACTTAGGAGAAAGTGACTTGCATATGGGCCATGGAGTAACAGCTCAGGAGTGTGAAGTGGTGAAAATCTCATTTCCTTTGGTGTCTGATGGATTATTGCAGTGCATGGAAAATGGATGCCAGATGTGATACAGATGCCATTCATTATTATACTGACCAGTGAAGCCTGGTAAACACTTTCAATTATGTTTGTCCAATCGCTGACCAATTTTTCCACCTCCATGTAGTAGAAGGACACTTTCACTCTGGGGCGGTGCATGAAGTGAATGCACTGCTACCGCAGTCCGGTACTGACCTATGGGGTAAATCACATTACCAGCGTTGCGGTTACCCAGAAGTCCTCACTCTGACGCTGGCCCAGAACTACGTTACAGCGCAGTGACCTGAGTCAGCCCGTTAGTTGTTAGTCTATGGCAGTGATGGCTAATTCTGACATTCCTGCTGTGGTAGAACTACAAGTCCCATGAGGCATTGTAATACTCGGACAGATCTAAGCATAACTCGGGGAGGCAGAGGCCTGATGGGATTTGTAGTTTTGTCGCAGCTGGAGTGCCAAGGTTAGCCATCACTGGTCTTTGGCATCGTGAGTATTTTTAAAAACTTTCCAACGCGATGCAGTAGCACAGAAGTGTGTTTTTATAATATGCTTCTGTGCACTTCCTGCTTGGCCAGATGAGGAATACTGTGTAGTAACGTGGTATTCTCCTGAAGGCCTGATTTTTGTCAGTGGGGGCACCTTGCCTTTTTGCAGTGTGAAATCGGTCTAAGGGTCGACAGCTATGGAAAACGCATATGTGATTCTGCCTAGTATGTTCCTATCCCCATACTACATGGAGGTGGTAAAATTGGTCAGTGGTTAGCCAATTATAATTTGTGTGTGTGTGTGTGTGTGTGTGTGTGTGTGTGTACCCGGCTCAGATCGAAGCAAGATAATTTTGTATTAGCTCAGAACCATTAGCATTATATTAAATATGTTGACTGGTCTGTCAGAAAGGTGGGGGATGCATTAATTGGGTAGAAGAGGTTTCATTGGTGTGCACTGGGTGGATCCAAGAAGT
>NW_027152379.1:272500-329028 GCF_040937935.1 Hyperolius riggenbachi
AGATTTATGCAGAGAGTCGGTGTTTGCAGTGTTGGCCCTTCTGTTTCAGGACCTCTGCAATTTGACTATGCATGCTCTCGATCAACTTTTGGGTCAAATCTTCACTGATAGCAACCCATTCTTTCATAATCACTTCTTTGAGTTTCTTGGAATTAGTTGTTTGTTGTTTGTCCACCCGCCTCTTGAGGAATGACCACACATTCTCAATGGGATCACGATCTGGGGAGTTTCCAGGCCATAGACCCAAAATTTCAATGTTTTGGTCTCCAAGCCACTTAGTTATCACTTGCCTTATGACACGGTGCTCCATTGTGCTGGAAAATGCCTTGTTCATCACCAAACTGTTGTTGGATTGTTGGAAGAAGTTGCTGTTGGGGGAGTGTTATGGTACCATTCTTTATTCATGGCTGTGTTTTTGGGCAAAATTGTGAGTGAGCCCACTCGTTTGGATGAGAAGCAACCCCACACATGAATGGTCTCAGGATACTTTACTGTTGGCATGTCACAGGACTGATGGTAGCAATCACCTTTTTCTTCTCCAGACAAGCCTTTTTCCAGATGCCCCAAACAATTGGAAAGGGGCTTCGTTGGAGAATATGACTTTGCACCAGTCATCAGCAGTCCAGTCGCCATACTTTCGGCTGAAGATCAATCTGTCATTGATGTTTTTTTGGGGAGAGAAGTGGCTCCTTTGCTGCACTTCTTACCAGGCCATCTTCTAAAGTCTTTGCCTCACTGTGTGTGCAGATGCGCTCACACCAGCCTGCTGCCATTCCTGAGTAACCTCTGCACTGGTTGCACTCCTATCCTCTTTTGAAGACGTTCCTGGTGCTTGCTGGACTTTCTTGGATGCCCTGAAGCCTTCTTAACAAGAATTGAACCTCGTTCCTTGAAGTTCTAGATGATCTTATAAATTGCTGATTTAGGTGCAAGCCTAATAGCCACAATATCCTTGCCTGTGAAGCCATTTTTATGCTACGTAATGATATCTGCATGCGTTTCTTTGGTGGTCACTATGGTTAACAATGGAAGATCAATGATTTCAAGCATCACCCTCCTTTTTACATGTCAAGTCTGCCATTCTAACCCAATCAGCCTGACCTAATGATCTCCAGCCTTGTGCTAGTCAACATTCTCACTGGAGTTAACCAGACGATTACTGAAATATTTCAGTCATCAGGCCTTTTTTTTAATGACCGCAATGAAATGCAGTGGAAAGGTTTTTTGGTATTCAGTTAATTTTCATGGCAAAAAAGGACTACGCAATTCATCTGAACACTCTAAATAACATTGTGGAGTATATGCAAATTGCTATTATAAAAACGTAAGCACCAACTCTTCTAATTTGCAATATTTTTGACTCAACTTTTGACCAGGACTGTACACAATATGTTTGTACATATTTGTGCGTATGTATACTTAATACATGTTAGTGTGTATGTACTATGCACACACACACTTGTATGTATTTACACACCCTTTCTATATTCCTTGTGTACACAGTCCTGGCCAAAAGTTTTGAGACTGTCAAATACATGGATTTTCACAATGTTTGCTGCTAAACTGCTTTTAGATCTTTGTTTCGGTTGTTTATGTGATGTACTGAAATACAATTATAAGCGCTTCATAAGTTTTAAAAGGCTTTTATTGACAATTACATGAGATGTATGTAAAGAGTCAGTATTTGCAGTATTTGCCCTTCTTCTGGACCTCTGAAATTTGACTAGGCATGTTCTCAATCAACTTCTGGGCCAAATCCTGACTGATAGCAACCCATTATTTCATATTCACTTCTTTGAGTTTCTCAGAATTAGTTGGCTTTTGTTTGTCTACCCACCTCTTGAGGAATGACCAAGTTCTCAATGGGATTACGATCTGGGGAGTTTCCAGGCCATGGACCCAAAATTTCAATGTTTTGGTCTCTGAGCCACTTAGTTATCACCTGTCTTATGGCACGGTGCGACATTGTGCTGGAAAATGCATTGTTGTTCATCCAACTGTTGTTGGAAGAAGTTGCTGTTGAGGGTGTTTTGGTATCATTCGTTATTTGTGGCTGTGTTTTTTGGCAAAATCGTGAGTGAGCCCACTCCCTTGGATGAGAAGCAACCCCACACATGAATGGTCTCAGGATGCTTTACTGTTGGCATGACACAGGACTGATGGTAACTCACCTTTTTTCTTCTACTGACAAGTCTTTTTCCAGATGCCCTAAACAATTGGAAAGGGGCTTCATTGGAGAATATGACGTTGCGTCAGTCATCAGCAGTCCAGTCGCCATACTTTCTACAGAAGATCAATCTGTCCCTGAGGTTTTTTTTGGGAGAGAAGTGGCTTCTTTGCTGCACTTCTGGACACCAAGCTATCTTCCAAAATTCTTCACCTCACTGTTCATGCAGATGTGCTCACACCTGCCTGCAGCCATTCCTGAGGAACCTCTGCACTGGTTGCATTCCGATCTCGCAGCTGAAACCTGTTTAGGAGACAATCCTGGCACTTGCTGGACTTTTCTTGGATGCCCTGAAGCCTTCTTACCAAGAACTGAACCTCTTTTCTTGAAGTTCTTGATGATCCTATAAATTGTTGATCTTAGTAGCCACAATATCCTTGCCTGTGAAGCCATGTTTATGCTATGTAATGATGGCTGCATGTGTTCCTTTGCTGGTCACCATGATTAACAAGGGAAGGTCAATGATTTCAAGCATCACCCTCCTTTTAACATGTCAAGCCTAATGACAGCCTAATGTTTTCCAGCCTTGTGCTCATCAATATTCTCACTTGAGTTAACAAGACGATTACTGAACTGTACTCAGCAGGTCCTTTAATGATAGCAATGGAATGCAGTGAAGTTATTTTTTTTTTTGGGGGGGGGGGGAGAACAGAACAGAACAGAACAGAACAGAACAGAACAGAACAGAACAGAACAGAACAGAACAGAACAGAACAGAACAGAACAGAACAGAACAGAACAGAACAGAACAGAACAGAACAGAACAGAACAGAACAGAACAGAACAGAACAGAACAGAACAGAACAGAACAGAACAGAACAGAACAGAACAGAACAGAACAGAACAGAACAGAACAGAACAGAACAGAACAGAACAGAACAGAACAGAACAGAACAGAACAGAACAGAACAGAACAGAACAGAACAGAACAGAACAGAACAGAACAGAACAGAACAGAACAGAACAGAACAGAACAGAACAGAACAGAACAGAACAGAACAGAACAGAACAGAACAGAACAGAACAGAACAGAACAGAACAGAACAGAACAGAACAGAACAGAACAGAACAGAACAGAACAGAACAGAACAGAACAGAACAGAACAGAACAGAACAGAACAGAACAGAACAGAACAGAACAGAACAGAACAGAACAGAACAGAACAGAACAGAACAGAACAGAACAGAACAGAACAGAACAGAACAGAACAGAACAGAACAGAACAGAACAGAACAGAACAGAACAGAACAGAACAGAACAGAACAGAACAGAACAGAACAGAACAGAACAGAACAGAACAGAACAGAACAGAACAGAACAGAACAGAACAGAACAGAACAGAACAGAACAGAACAGAACAGAACAGAACAGAACAGAACAGAACAGAACAGAACAGAACAGAACAGAACAGAACAGAACAGAACAGAACAGAACAGAACAGAACAGAACAGAACAGAACAGAACAGAACAGAACAGAACAGAACAGAACAGAACAGAACAGAACAGAACAGAACAGAACAGAACAGAACAGAACAGAACAGAACAGAACAGAACAGAACAGAACAGAACAGAACAGAACAGAACAGAACAGAACAGAACAGAACAGAACAGAACAGAACAGAACAGAACAGAACAGAACAGAACAGAACAGAACAGAACAGAACAGAACAGAACAGAACAGAACAGAACAGAACAGAACAGAACAGAACAGAACAGAACAGAACAGAACAGAACAGAACAGAACAGAACAGAACAGAACAGAACAGAACAGAACAGAACAGAACAGAACAGAACCTTTCGGGGTCAAAAGTCAACACAGGAAGCAGTAGCGGCCTGGAGGTGCCTGGCTGGGCCCGACCCGCGGTCCGCAGCGTCGGCACCCCAGGCCTGCGGCCTGGAGGTGCCTGGCTGGGCCCGACCCGCGGTCCGCAGCGTCGGCACCCCAGGCCTGCGGCCTGGAGGTGCCTGGCTGGGCCCGACCCGCGGTCCGCAGCGTCGGCACCCCAGGCCTGCGGCCTGGAGGTGCCTGGCTGGGCCCGACCCGCGGTCCGCAGCGTCGGCACCCCAGGCCTGCGGCCTGGAGGTGCCTGGCTGGGCCCGACCCGCGGTCCGCAGCGTCGGCACCCCAGGCCTGCGGCCTGGAGGTGCCTGGCTGGGCCCGACCCGCGGTCCGCAGCGTCGGCACCCCAGGCCTGCGGCCTGGAGGTGCCTGGCTGGGCCCGACCCGCGGTCCGCAGCGTCGGCACCCCAGGCCTGCGGCCTGGAGGTGCCTGGCTGGGCCCGACCCGCGGTCCGCAGCGTCGGCACCCCAGGCCTGCGGCCTGGAGGTGCCTGGCTGGGCCCGACCCGCGGTCCGCAGCGTCGGCACCCCAGGCCTGCGGCCTGGAGGTGCCTGGCTGGGCCCGACCCGCGGTCCGCAGCGTCGGCACCCCAGGCCTGCGGCCTGGAGGTGCCTGGCTGGGCCCGACCCGCGGTCCGCAGCGTCGGCACCCCAGGCCTGCGGCCTGGAGGTGCCTGGCTGGGCCCGACCCGCGGTCCGCAGCGTCGGCACCCCAGGCCTGCGGCCTGGAGGTGCCTGGCTGGGCCCGACCCGCGGTCCGCAGCGTCGGCACCCCAGGCCTGCGCATTTTGAACTGCTTTTTGAGAATTTTAAAATGTGGAGAACTGCAGTGTGTTTTTTGAACTCTTGGAGTGCTGTTGAGTAGACAGGCAGTGCATAAAAAGGCTAATTTGTGCTGTGTCTGTTCAAATGAAACCTTTGCTTCCCAGTCTCTATTGCAGCTGCAGTAATGTTAATCTGCTGCTCCTCCCTCTTGCCATGGGATATCAGCCTCCACTGCTCGTCACAAGTGGTTCTCACCTCGCAATCGCTCAAATGTACAAATCTCCTCCAACCATGCTCCAGCGGGCCAGAGTCTGTCACATTGTTGTGATAGTTAGTACGGCATGGTCATATTAGTAAACCGTAATTACAGCCTGACTCAGCTGACTCTGCCTGACTTGATTTTGCAGCACAATTTAACGCTTTTACTGTGATGTGAGTCCCGCTCAATAGAAGAATCACAGCTCACCCTATGCTAATGCCTATGAGAGGTAAGAAAAAACTATGGATCGCAGCCTAGGGCCAATTTAGGGGGGGCAGGGAGCAATAACTACAAGAAAAAAAAAACTAAAAAAAAAAAAAAACTATCGCAGCAGCTATCACAGACCAATAAAAGAAAGGCCTATTTGTGTGAAGAAATGGAGGTAAGATTTGTTTGTTTGCGAAGTTGTATGGCCCTGCAACGAGGTGTTAAAGCTGCAGAGTGCAGAAGTGTGAAAAATTGCCTGGTTGCGAGGGGGGTGTAAGCCTGTAGTCCTCAACTGGCTAAAATGTTTGCTTTTGATCCCCCCCCCCCCACCAGTGACTCTGTCTGGGTTTTTGTACACTTTTCTTTTTTTAAGTAATTGCGGCTGCAGGGAAACCGTGAAGGTTTTAGAAATGTGCCTATCATTAGTCAATGGGGCATCACAATGTTTTGTGATGTTCAGTGACTCCTAATCACAGGCAACTGCTAACAACGCTTAGTCATATACAGTGCTGCCCATAATTATTCATACCCCTGGCAAATTTTGACTTTTCATTTCTCATCAACAAAATTACTTATTGGTCGAATGTTGCTCAGCTTTTGCTTGATTATCACTGCAAGCTAGGTGTATTATGTGTGCACTTTTCATTGGCTTATAAGCAGCCTGCAGGCTTTATAAAGCAGCAGAGAACTGTTTGGGAGTGAGGTTCTCCAATTGTGTGTTTGGTAAGTTTTAGAGCAGTAGGAGACAGGCCTTGGAGGTGGCAGCTCCAAGGTTTTGGCTGCGCTCACATATGGTGTTAGATGCTGGTTCTGGGGCCCCGGGCAGTGAGAGTTCCCGGGGCCCCAGGCTGGCTCATGCACCATTGTTTTTAATTATTGTAGTTTCCCATGCAGTTTAGTTAGGAGGGGGGCAGATGAGAGGGAATATCCTGCACGCTGGTGCCCCCTGCTGGTCATATAGCCATTGTCTATATGCAACTGAAGCCCTCTCCTACTAATTGGCTGACTTGCTCAGCTTTTGCTTGATTATCACTGCAAGCTAGGTGTATTATGTATGCACTTTTCATTGGCTTATAAGCAGCCTGCAGGCTTTATAAAGCAGCAGAGAACTGTTTGGGAGTGAGGTTCTCCAATTGTGTGTTTGGTAAGTTTTTTAGAGCAGTAGGAGACAGGCCTTGGATGTGGCAGCTCCAAGGTTTTGGCTGCGCTCACATATGGTGTTAGATGCTGGTTCTGGGGCCCCGGGCAGTGAGAGTTCCCGGGGCCCCAGGCTGGCTCATGCACCATTGTTTTTAATTATTGGTCGAATGTAGTAATGTAATTTGGTGTCTCCCAAAATATAAGTTGATGTACAAGAGGCATTATTGTGAGAGAAAAAAAACATACATTTAAACAGTGACCAGGCCAAAATTATTCATACCCTTCAAGCTGTAAGTCTGAGGGGAAATCCAAAGTTCTATACCATTCCAAATAGTCCAAGCTGTTCTAAAGCATCCTAATTACCCTGATTAATTTGGAACAGCTGTTGTAATCTACTCAACAGGTGAAAATCAGCGGCTCTCTGCAGTTGGTTTGTGGATAGTCATGGCTAAGACAAAGGACCTCAGGACCTACTACACTATATTGTCTGTCGGCCTCTCCCCACTTTTTTTTGAACCAGACAATAAGGGCCCTCTCACAGTATAAAGCGTGTAGGCAGGGGGCAATTGTTTTTCTGTGCACTTGTACTTTGCAATTGTACCAGCAGTAAAAGTTGTATTGAATGGTGTTGTATGGCATTATGGCAGAAATGCCACATTCAGAGAATGGAATCAGCTGTCCTCGGGATCTGGGATCAGCGATGGTGTCCTTGTGGTTGCATGTGGCTCAATAATCAAATGGAAACGCATGCAGTGTGAAAGGGGCCCCATACTACCTGTTGGCGTTTGGATGTGTTTGGAACTGAATAGCCCCCTCTGTACAGTGCAGCTGCTGGCATTATTCTGACATCCGTAGCAGCCAATCAGGAGCCAGATCTGCCTGGCCAGGTTAGACTTCTGCAATGTGTGATGTGGAGGAGAATATATTCCTGCAATGGTGCTGTGCTCATACAGAGGTCATGCAGCTGTAACTAGCAACATAATGGTGGCTCAGGAAAGCCTCTGTTCTGTGTGTTTAGGTGCGAGCCATGAGCGTCTAGTGCAGAATCACCATGGTGGCAGACCGTGCTGAGCGAGAGGAAGATGGCAGCCCGGAGATTGTATTGAGCGGTAACAACTTGGGATCTTTTACGGAGAGCAAACAGACGCGAGACCTGATTGTCAACCTGCAGATGTTCTGTATGGAGCTGGTGAGCAGAGGTGTGCGCACAGAGGTTTAAAGGTGAGCGAACCAGACTGTGAATCACTAGATCCATGTGTGTGTGACTGCGGGACATAGTGAGTCCTGCTGATCCAGAATCTGTTTGGGGGTTGAGGTTAAGGGGGGATTGCTGGGGTAAAAGATTGAACTCTGCACTTGGGTATTAGGCAGGGGTAGGAGACAAGAAGCCTTTATATCCCTTGTCTGAGTCTTACCATCCTCTCTTCTTTCATTGTAGTTATTATGGACCATTATCAGGAGCAGCCTCACCCTCTGGATTCACATCTAGGTAAGCTATTTTCATAACCATAGACAATAGAGTCAGGGCCAGCAAGGCACCTCCAGGCCACAGAGCAATGTTGCTAATGTTAATAACAGTGTGGAGCCAGTTGACACTTCACTTTGTAAACAGATCACTTTGTGAACCTGTCTGGGCTGCTATATCACGATCATGGCTTCAAAGTGATAGGTTCAGATCAGGGTCATTGCTACAGAGTCATTGCTTCAGATCAGGTTCATGGTGTCAGAACAGGGTCAGGACTCCAGTCAGTGGCTCAGATCAGTCATGCCGTCAAGTCGTGGGTTCAGATCAGGGGTGTGGCTCCAGAGTCATGGGTTCAGATCAGGATCATGGTAACTGAGTCATGGGTTCAGATCAGGATCATGGCTACCGAGTCATGGGTTCAGATCAGGATCATGGCTACCGAGTCATGGGTTCAGATCAGGATCATGGCTACCGAGTCATGGGTTCAGATCAGGATCATGCCTACCGAGTCATGGGTTCAGATCAGGATCATGCCTACCGAGTCATGGGTTCAGATCAGGATCATGCCTACCGAGTCATGGGTTCAGATCAGGATCATGGCTACCGAGTCATGGGTTCAGATCAGGATCATGGCTACCGAGTCATGGGTTCAGATCAGGATCATGGCTACCGAGTCATGGGTTCAGATCAGGGTCATGGCTACAGGGTCATGGGTTCAGATCAGGGTCATGGCTACAGGGTCATGGGTTCAGATCAGGATCATGGCTACCGAGTCATGGGTTCAGATCAGGATCATGGCTACCGAGTCATGGGTTCAGATCAGGATCATGGCTACCGAGTCATGGGTTCAGATCAGGATCATGGCTACCGAGTCATGGGTTCAGATCAGGATCATGGCTACCGAGTCATGGGTTCAGATCAGGATCATGGCTACCGAGTCATGGGTTCAGATCAGGATCATGGCTACCGAGTCATGGGTTCAGATCAGGATCATGGCTACCGAGTCATGGGTTCAGATCAGGATCATGGCTACCGAGTCATGGGTTCAGATCAGGATCATGGCTACCGAGTCATGGGTTCAGATCAGGATCATGGCTACCGAGTCATGGGTTCAGATCAGGATCATGGCTACCGAGTCATGGGTTCAGATCAGGATCATGGCTACCGAGTCATGGGTTCAGATCAGGATCATGGCTACCGAGTCATGGGTTCAGATCAGGATCATGGCTACCGAGTCATGGGTTCAGATCAGGATCATGGCTACCGAGTCATGGGTTCAGATCAGGATCATGGCTACCGAGTCATGGGTTCAGATCAGGATCATGGCTACCGAGTCATGGGTTCAGATCAGGATCATGGCTACCGAGTCACGGGTTCAGATCAGGGTCATGGCTACCGAGTCATGGGTTCAGATCAGGGTCATGGGTTCAGATCAGGGTAATGGTGTTTAAATTTCGAACCAATTTCTGACTCTGATGCCTATTATTATTTGTATGTAATCAAAAGTAAACCCATTCAGTTATAAAGTTTGCATTATTACTATTTAGTATTTGTATAGCTCCGACACCTTACGCAGAGCTGTACACAGTATATTGTCTTGTCACTTAAAGAGAAATGTTAACCAAGGAATAAACTCCATTCCAGTCAGTAGCCGATACCCCCATTCCCATGAGAAATCTTCACCTTTTCTCTAATAGATCATCAGGGGAGTCTGTATGGCTGATATTGTAGTGAAACCCCTCCCACAGTGTAATGTCATGTCCATGGTCTTGACAGTTTTCTCTCTGAGAACCTCATTGCATTGTGGGAAAGAACTGCTTTTTCCAACTGTAGAGCAAGCAGTATTTCACTCTGTGCATAGAACTCTCAGTAATGAACATTCCACACAGATCACCTGGCAGAACTTAACACGTCACCACCAGTGATACATTTCAGAATGTTAATCAGGGAGAGGAAAGATTTTACAATGGGCAAACGCTGACTAAATAATCTGTAAATACTATTGTAAACCAATGTTTCTCAAATCTGTCCTCATGACATGGCATATATTTGCATAATTCTGCATAATCTCAGTTTTATTTGCATCTCATTAACCAATGACCCATCTACAGCCTTCCATTTGTGAGGGTTGTATATTATCTGGGGAATTCACACTGGCAGGGATGACACGCCTTGCATGGTAGGAAATGTATATGTACCATTTATTTCCTGTATGTATATTTAATTGGAGGAGGTTGGACATGCTGTGGATAAAGAAATCTGAGTTGGGAGTTTTGCTTGTCCTAAGCCCTGCATAGCAGTGTGCTGATAGGTGCATTACTCAGGTTTTACCACTAGGAGTCTCCAGAGCTCTCATCTCTCTCCTGGCTCAATGCAGTGATAGCAGTCCTGCTTTGTCTTGCAGGGTGGATGTTGGAGTTACTGCTGGAAATTATACAGGATAAATACTCCTTGCCTGATTTCGTCCACCTGGCTTTCAAATTCCTCCTCATATTTCTAAGGTAAGTCACACAAACCCAGGCCTGGGTTTGCTCTCTGAAGGCCGGTGACACTGATATAGACTGTAGAGTATCGTACCATGTCAGCCATCAGTAAAAGCAAGAAGATTTGTGTGTGTGTGTGTGTCATTTTTATTTACATTTGAGCAAAAAGTGTCCAGTCCACAATTATTCATACCCTTCTCAATAATCAATAGAAAAACCTCCATTGGCCATTATAGCGATCAAGCGCTTCCTATAATTGCAGACCAGCTTTTGCATGTCTCCACAGGTATTTTTGCCCATTCATCTTTAGCAATAAGCTCCAAATCATTCAAGTTGGAGGGTCTTCTTGCCATCACCCTGATCTTTAGCTCCCTCCACAGATTCTCAATTAGATTCAAGTCAAGGGCCTTTTCAAAACGTTAACCACTTGAGGACCGTGGACTTTACCCTTAAGGACCGGCCACTTTTTTTCCATTCAGACCACTGCAGCTTTCACGGTTTATTGCTCGCTCATACAACCTACCACCTAAATGAATTTTGGCTCCTTTTCTTGTCACTAATAAAGCTTTCTTTTGGTGCTATTTGATTGCTCCTGCGATTTTTACTTTTTATTATATTCATCAAAAAAGACATGAATTTTGGCAAAAAAATTATTTTTTTAACTTTCTGTGCTGACATTTTTCAAATAAAGTAAAATTTCTGTATACATGCAGCGCGAAAAATGTGGACAAACATGATTAAAAAAAATTTGATTAAAAAAAAACATTCAGTGTATATTTATTGGTTTGGGTAAAAGTTATAGCGTTTACAAACTATGGTGCAAAAAGTGAATTTTCCCATTTTCAAGCATCTGACTTTTCTGACCACCTGACATGTTTCGTGAGGGGCTAGAATTCCAGGATAGTATAAATACCCCCCAAATGACCCCATTTTGGAAAGAAGACATCCCAAAGTATTCACTGAGAGGCATAGTTAGTTCATAGAAGATATTAATTTTTGTCACAAGTAAGCGGAAAACGACACTTTGTGACAAAAAAAAAAGTTTCCATTTCTTCTAACTTGCGACAAAAAAAAAATGAAATCTGCCATGGACTCACCATGCCCCTCTCTGAATACCTTGAAGTGTCTACTTTCCAAAATGGGGTCATTTGTGGGGTGTATTTACTGTCCTCGCATTTTGGGGGGGTGCTAATTTGTAAGCACCCCTGTAAAGCCTAAAGGTGCTCATTGGACTTTGGGCCCCTTAGCGCAGTTAGGCTGCAAAAAAGTGCCACACATGTGGTATTGCCCTACTCAGGAGAAGTAGTATAACGTGTTTTGGGGTGTATTTTTACTCATACCGATGCTGGGTGGGAGAAATATCTCTGTAAATGACAATTTTTTTAATTTTTTTTTAAACACAATTGTCCATTTACAGAGATCTTTCTCCCACTCAGCATGGGTATGTGTAAAAATACACCCCAAAACACATTATACTACTTCTCCTGAGTACGGCGATACCACATGTGTGGCACTTTTTTGCACCCTAACTGCGCTAAGGGGCCCAAAGTCCAATGAGTACATTTAGGATTTCACAGGTCATTTTTTGTTTCAAGACTACTCCTCACGGTTTAGGGCCCCTAAAATGCCAGGGCAGTATAGGAACCCCACTAATGACCCCATTTTAGAAAGAAGACACCCCAAGGTATTCCGTTAGGAGTATGGTGAGTTCATAGAATTTATTTTTGTCACATGTTAGCGGAAATTGATTTTAATTGTTTTTTTTTTCACAAAGTGTCATTTTCCGCTAACTTGTGACAAAAAATATATCTTCTATGAACTCACCATACTCCTAACGGAATATGTTTGGGTGTCTTCTTTCTAGAATGGGGTCATTTGTGGGGTTCTTATACTGCCCTGGCATTTTAGGGGCCCTAAACCGTGAGGAGTAGTCTTGAAACCAAATGTAGTAAAATGACCTGTGAAATCCTAAAGGTACTCTTTGGACTTTGGGCCCCTTAGCGTACTTAGGGTGTAAAAAAGTGCCACATATGTGGTACCGCTGTACTCAGGAGAAGTAGTATAATGTGTTTTGGGGTGTATTTTTACACATAACCATGCTGGGTAGGAGAAATATCTCTGTAAATGACAATTGTTTGATTTTTTTACACACAATTGTCCATTTACAGAGAGATTTCTCCCACCCAGCATGGGTATATGTAAAAATACACCCCAAAACACATTATACTACTTCTTCTGAGTACGGCGATACCACATGTGACACTTTTTTTTCAAATAACCCTCCAGGACAGGTGCTACATATGAGATTAGGCCCCGCCCCCAACAGGAAACACAAAGAACTAGCTCTCTATAAGTTCCACCTCTAACCTCTACCTGCCAGTTCTTTGTGTTTCCTGTTCCGGGGAACACCTAGCTCTCTGGCTAGGAAGGGTGGTCAGCAGCCAGGCAGTGCTGAGGCCATCGAGAACTAGTGTAAGGGTAGCCCTGTCCAGGTGAAGTTGTGGGTTTACCTTTATCCACCGGGTGGTGGATTCTCTTGGGATGACCGACAGGTGCAGCGATGACCAGGGGAGCGGCAGCGGAGGCAGCTAAGGCGGAGGCCATATGCCCGATGGAGGAGGCTGGCACCATGCAGAGGTGGAATGGTGGCTTCTGGAGTGTGCGGGGACCGTGGCAGCGTGTCCAGGCGGAGGCAAGGGCAGTAACACTGTCTATGCGGAACTTCCGCCCTTACTGTGACGTCACGTCCGGTGACGTCCTTTCCGGTTCGGGCGCCTGCTTAGAGGCCGCTGCGTCCATCCCCACATGCGGTGGTGTTGTCGGAGGAGATGGACGTGAAACAGAAGACGGCAGATCAGGTAAGTGGAGGCCACGTCGGAGGACATTCGCCCGTCTGATCTGCGAGGTCTGATGTTTGTATAGGCCGCTGTTTGATTGAGGTCTGCTGAAGGGGTGAAAGTTAATGGTTATTTCTTAACTTG
This sequence comes from Hyperolius riggenbachi, assembly GCF_040937935.1. Lineage (NCBI taxonomy): Eukaryota > Metazoa > Chordata > Amphibia > Anura > Hyperoliidae > Hyperolius > Hyperolius riggenbachi. Next base: position 285,869 of record NW_027152379.1, read on the forward strand.
TACCGCAGTCTGATCTCAGAGGTCTGATTATCTGGGCTAAACATCTAATTATATTGTTATATGGGGATGTTAGTAGATTTTTCTTATATGCTTAGAATGATGGATTGGCATTAAGGGCCTAGTGCATATTGGTTTTATGATAAGCAGCTGAACTTCCAGTTACATTGTTGTATGATCTCAGGATGTTGGCTTAAACACTTAGAATAAGTGATGGGCATTAGGGGATTGCTATTCAGTACAATTATCCTAATGTATATTGGGGTTTATGATAACCAGCTAAGACATCTAGTTACATTGTTATATGCTCATCGGATGTTATCCGATTACTTATATGCTTAGAATGTTTGATGGGATTGCTATTCAGTACAATTGTCCTAGTGCATATTGGCATTATTCAGGCTATTATCCCAGCCTGCTTAGGGACCCTAAGGGGGAATGATCCAGGCTCTCTCATATCACTCAGTTATGTTGTTGATATATAGGAGGGTTAGTATAATAACATATTGATTGTGTTATTTTGTATGTTTTCTTTAGGATGCTATGGAGTCTGATAACTCTGATAGGCCCAGGAGTTGCATTCTCTGTAATAAGCCCTTACAATTGCACTGGCCAAAAGCATCCTGGCAGAAATGTATTTCAAGTATCATTAATGAAGATAATACAGCCTCTTGTAAAGACTGTATGTTTACAATGCGCCAAGAAATGGTAGAGACCTTTAAGGCCTTTAGAGAAAGTCTACCCACCACCTCTGCACAGGGACGGCAGTCGGAGCAGGTAGTTAAACCCAAAAAGGCCACAAGTAAATCCCCTAGAATAATTTATTCATCAGAAGAAGAGCAAGAGAGTCACCATGAGACGGGTGAACCAGACTCTGGGTCTTCGGAGGAATTATCTGAACATGAGGAGACTGAATATGCAAATAAGGCTTCTAAGTTTAAATTTGCTTCAGAAGAGACAGAGGGGCTGCTTAAGGCAATTTACTCAACCCTAGATATACCGCAGAAAAAGACGTCAGAGAAATCTTTGCATGACAAATTGTATATGGGTATGGAACCATCAGAACAACTTTGTTTTCCTTTACATAATTCAATGAAGAATTTAATTACATTACAATGGAAAGATCCTGAAAAGAGATTATTTATTTCGAAGAGACGTTTTCCGTTCGCAGAAGAGGATGCTAAGTTATGGGAGTCATGTCCCAAGCTTGACGCAGCTTTTAGCCAAGTCGAGAAAGATAATGAGTTAGCTTTCGAGGATTTTGGTCGGCTTAAAGATCCAGGGGATAAGAGAATTGAATTTTCACTTAAAAAGGCTTGGTCAGCCTGTGCGACCAACTTCAAACCAGCCGCTGCAACAACCTGTGTATCTCGCACTATGTCAGTATGGTTGGAGAGAATTAAAAAGTTGGTTGACGAAGATGCACCTAAGAAAGATATTCTTGAAGCCATTGAGGTAGTTGAGGGTGGTAATGACTATGTGATTGATGCAGCCTCAGAATCCTTAAGAGTAACAGCAAAATCCACGGCACTAATAAACAATGCATGTAGGAATTTGTGGTTAAAAACGTGGGATGGGAGTCAGACATCAAAAGCCAGGGCATGTAGTCTTCCCTTCTCAGGGGATTTATTGTTTGGCCCACAGCTCCAGGAGGTGTTAGAGCGTACAGCCAGCAAAAAGACAACTTTTCCAAAAAAGAGAAAGTTTGAGCCAAAAAAGAAGCCGTTTTTTCGTAAAAGACAGGCACAGGGTAGAGAACCGCAGAAGCGTAAGCCTTGGGCAGGCAATAGAGGTTTTACCAAGAGAAATCCGTTGTTCAGATCAACGGAGAATAAAGACAGACCATGACGCCAACAAGGTGGGAGGAAGGTTAAAAACATTCCTACTAGGTTGGAAAGAGATGACAAAAAACAGATTTATCTTAGATCTAGTAGAAAATGGATACAAGATCCAATGTTCAATACCTCCTCCCAATCGATTTATAGTTACTCAGGCCCCAAGAGTGCCAGAGGAAAGAAGAGCTATGTTACAAATAGTGCAGGATATGCTCGCACGAGACGTTGTCTGCAGAGTTCAACTCGATCAGGAAGAACAGGGATTTTACTCCAGAGTCTTTTTGGTAAAAAAGCCCATGGGGAAATATCGGTTGATATTAAACCTCAAACCTCTGAATCCGTATATAAAGTACGAGAGATTCCGAATGGAGACAGTATTTACGATGCGAAACCTGCTATTCCCAGATTGTTTTATGATCAATATCGATCTAACAGATGCTTATTGGCATATCCCAATAAGAAAAGAATCTCAAGTTTTCCTTCGGTTCTGCATAAAGACGAGTTCAGGTCTAGAACATTTTCAATTTTGCGGTCTCCCATTCGGAATCTCTTCAGCACCCAGAATTTTTACAAAGGTAATGGCAGAAATTGTAGGGGCTCTACATTTGAAGGGCATTCTCGTAATCCCATAATTGGACAATTTGTTAGTGCTAGCCAACAGTATACAAAATCTGGAGAGGCACAAGGGGATGTTGATAGAACTCTTAGAGCAGACAGGATGGCTAGTGAATTTTCAAAAGTCATACCTGATTCCAACACAAGAGATTCAATTCCTGGGGTTCAGGATAGATTCGGTGTCACAAAAATTATATCTTCCTCAGGACAAGATAGTAAAGCTCCAGACAATGGTACAGCAATATCAGAAAGAAACAGTTACAACAGTGAGACAAGTAATGAAGCTGATAGGGTTTTTAACCTCCACAGCTCCGTCAGTATACTGGGCGCTGAAGCACATAAGACATATACAGCAATGGCTTCTGCAGAATTGGAGAGGAGTTCAATCAGCCATAGATCAGACTCTTTGTATGCCAGCAGAGATAAAACAGAGCCTGGATTGGTGGACCCAGGAGGACAATCTGATACAGGGTCGTTTATGGAGATATCCGATAACAAGGGTGTTAACGACAGATGCCAGCCTCATAGGTTGGGGGGCTCATGTAGAAGGCATTTATTTACAGGGTACTTGGTCAAAGGAAGTAATGACTCACTCATCAAACTTTCGAGAATTGCTAGCAGTGAAGGAGGCACTAATTCAAGCAGTCGACAAAATAAAAGGCCACCATCTCCAAGTCAGATCAGACAACATTACAGTGGTGATGTATTTAAACAAGCAAGGAGGTACGAGGTCAGAACAGCTTCTAAGACTAGTACTGCAGATATTAGATTGGGCAGAGCAGAACCTTCAGTCAATTTCAGCAGTACATCTCAAGGGTTCACTGAATACCATGGCTGATTTGTTAAGCAAATAAAAACGATGTTGAGGCGCTAGAAATATCCACCTTAGTCTAATCGGGCTGCAGCAGTATTCAAGGGGTTAACTCTCATCCCCACCAAAAGAAAAGTGAAAACAATTACTAATACCGGCGCCCTTAGTATTTAATACTAAAATACTTCAATAAAATTTTAATAAAATTTCACAATAAAACAGTGTATTATAAAGACACTTAATGCACACAAACATACAGATCACAACTGCCACTCAGTGCCTAACCCTCCTCAATACTCCCTTCTGAAGGCAATGCACCTGTCTATCAATAGTGCACTATTGATTCGTTCCTATACTCTCCAAGTACAATAGATTGCGTTTGTGTACCTGAACAGCAGAACTTTAACATTAATGCTGAATTTCAAGCGCTTAGACAGCATTCCTCAATTGTTCCAACCGCCTACAAATGATGGTTATGTTACAACAATAAAATAGTGCAGTTTTAAGAACTTCAACAGCGTTCCTCGGGCGTTCTAACTGCCTCTCCAAGACGGTTTAGTTCCAGCAGCGGATCAATGTAGTTCAACAGCATTCCTCATACGCTCTGCCTGCCTCTACAGGGCGGCTTAGTTACAATAGCAAAGCAGTGTATTCCTCCACGGGGCAACAGAACTTGTGTGGCATCAATAGGTGTCATTACATCATTCTAAAAAGCACCTCCAACAGCGGGGGTTCCACAACATAATAGCAGCAGCTGGATATTTCCGTAGTGCACACTTGCCGGAAGGCACTAATATTCCGCCACGGCGGATTGCCCAAATCAACACGGGCTTCCTCTCTCACTCAATGCTAAAAAGCAAAATGTTCCTCAATATACATGCAGTAGTAAATGACTCACGTCTTTCCTAGGGTATCGGGAGTAAACAGTAATCTCCAAAAGTCCGTGTGGTCTTCTATGTGGCAGTGAGTCCCGGCCGGTGACTCTCCAATGATGTTAGTAGATTACGTTGCCAGATAGACCCAAGAGTGAAACAGGAACTCCGGCGCTGTCTGCCGGGAGTTCAGGTGACGTCACCGTTTGTTTAAGCCAATCCGCTTACTAGTTTCGGTGGGTCCGCCCACCTTCTTCAGAGCTGGCTCTCATTGGGTCTTACGTTCTTTTATCCATCTGTTTTAACTCCACCCTCTGATCTTGTTCCTTCCCACACTCTGGTTTCTCCATTCTTCTTTCTATTTATTCAGTCGAAAGCAAATAACTCTACGTCTGAATTCAGACCACGTGGGGTTAAACAGTCCAACACATATATCCAGTATGTCTCAGCCCTTGACATTTTTTTAATAAAATCTCCTCCTCGCTAGTGTTGGGCGAACAGTGTTCGCCACTGTTCGGGTTCTGCAGAACATCACCCTGTTCGGGTGATGTTCGCGTTCGGCCGAACACCTGGTGGTGTTCGGCCAAACTGTTCGGGTTCGCCCGAACGGCTCATTGCCTGGCCGAACAGGGCCCCTGTTCGGCACGAACAGGACCCTGTTCGCCCGAATACTGCCCCCCTATGGGGTCGCAGGCATAAGGGGGGAGCATGCCCCGATCGTGGCGGGGGGTCGGAAATTCCCCCCACCCCCTGCGCTAGCGCTCCCCCCTCTGCCCGCTTCCCCATTCAAAAGTTAGGAAGTGAAACTGTACCTGTGCGGTAGTGGGTGGCTGGCAGTGGGCGGCACTATGGAGTGACTGAGGAGGAGTCCGGAGAGTGATGCGTTGAGGGAGGCCGGGCAGCGGGCGGATCAGCAGTAGTACCGTACTACTGCTGATCCGCCCACTGCCCGGCCTCCCTCAACGCGTCACTCTCTGGACTCCTCCTCCTCCTCAGTCACTCCATAGTGCCGCCCACTGCCAGCCACCCACTACCGCACAGGTACAGTTTCACTTCCTAACTTTTGAATGGGGAAGCGGGCAGAGGGGGGAGCGCTAGCGGAGGGGGTGGGGGGAATTTCCGACCCCCCCCCGCGATCGGGGCATGCTCCCCCCTTATGCCTGCGACCCCATAGGGCCCCCAAAAGCGGGATGTTCGGGGAGTTCGGGGTTCGGCCCGAACATGCCGAACATTGCGGCCATGTTCGGCGAACTTTCCCGAACCCGAACATCCAGGTGTTCGCCCAACACTACTCCTCGCCAGTCCTTCGTTACTCTCTGAATAGCATAAAAACTAAATGTCTGCAGGCTGCTGCCATGATACTCTAAAAAATGTTTACTCAATGGGTGCTTAATACTTTTCTTCCTAATGTTGTTTACGTGTTCTCCAATTCTCTCCAATAACTTCCGCTTCGTTCTCCCCACATACTGTTTATGACAGCCGCATTCGATGACATAGATGACACCTGTCGTATTACAGTCCACTTTATCTGTTATACTAAATTCCTCTCCTGTAGCATATGATTTAAAATTCTCCACAGGTGCTGTATGCTTAGTGCTTCTGCACGATTTACAGAAACTACACCTCCTGAAGGCTCCATTTCCCTTTGCTTTAATTCCTCGTTGTGGCACAGTGGGTGCAATCATAGTCTAAATATTGGGTGCTTTCTTAAAGACAAACCTAGGCCTGTCGTTTAAAATTCCGTTTAAAGTTTTATCCTGTTGTAGAATGTGCCAATACTTCTCCACTGCTTTCTTAATAAGTCTCGACTGTTGATTGTACTGTAATTTAATACATAAAGGTGGAATTTCTGCACTTTTCTCTTTCACTACCAGTAGATCTTCTCTAACATAATTTTTCACTTGTTCTACTGTCTCTTCCAACTCGTCTATATCATACTTCTCGATGAATCGCTTTTTTATGACTTCTACCTGATTTTCATAATCCGACACTTCTGTGCAGTTTCTCCTAATCCTTGTGAACTGATTTTTTGGGATGTTAATCAGCCACTTCAATAGGTGACAGCTATCCTTCAATATATAGCTATTAGTGTCGACCTTCTTAAAGAAGGTCTTGGTTTTAATTTTTCCTCCCTCCACAAAGATGTTCAGATCCAAATAATTTACTTCACTATTGCTATACTCACATACAAATGTCAGATTATACTCATTTCTTACATTCAGCCAGCCAATAAATTCTTTTAAACTTTCCTCTCCCCCTTTCCAAATAAACAATGTATCGTCAATAAAACGTTTCCATAAAACGAGATCCGCCCCGGGGCCCTCCAATCCACCCAATACCATTTCCTCCCAATACGCCATAAACAAATTGGCGAACCCCCGGAGCGAACCTCGTTCCCATGGCTGTCCCGATCTTCTGTAAAAAATATTCAGATTCATAACTAAAATAGTTGTGAGACAATATAAACATAATGGATTCCAATATAAACTCTATTTGATCATTGGGGATATCCGTCAATTTTTCCAAAAAATGCCTAACTGCTTTCACCCCTATCTCATGTTTAATCACAGTGTACAATGAACTTATGTCCGCTACACACAGAAGATATCCCTCTTTCCAATCAAAATTTTCTAAAATCCGCAAGACATGCCCAGTGTCCCTCACATATGAATCAGTCTGAACCACAGCCTCCTGTAGATACCTATCTACATACTCTGACAAATTGGATGTAAGTGACCCAATCCCGGAAATAATCGGTCTTCCGGGAGGGTCATTGATCCTTTTATGGATCTTCGGAAGGTGGTAATATACAGGCAGTCGGGGGTGTGACTGTACTATATATTGATACTCTTTTTCAGAAAGAATACCTATCTCTTTCCCTCTATCAACCAATACTTTCAATTCTTTCTGATATTTTAAAATGGGATCCTTCTTTAACCCCTCATATGTAATCCTATCTGCTAGCTGTCGGTGTGCTTCATTATTATATTCCTCTACATCTTGTATCACTACCCCTCCCCCCTTGTCAGCTGGCCGAATAATTATCGTGGGGTCCTCTCGTAATGTCCTCATGGCTTTCCTCTCAATTTTCCTTAGATTCGAACTTTTATTAATCCTCATCTTTCTAACATCATTTAGAACCATTTTTTCAAAAGTTAGCATAGAGTCACTCATTTCATGCTTCGGATTGAATTTAGATTTCTCTCTAAGGTCTGTATGAATAAAGGGATCTTTCTCTACCTCCTGTGTGGGGGGTCTCTTCACAAAATACTTCTTTAGGCAAAGCTGTCTCATGTATTTCTTTATACCGAAAAAGGTGTCTAATTTGTTTAATTTATTGGAGGGGGCAAATTTCAAACCTTTCTTCAAAAGTGCCACCTCTGCTGGTTCTAGTGCCCCAATACTCAAATTAAATATCCCCCCATTAACCTCCTTCGGGCCAATAGCTTCATCCATTACCTCTTTTTTCGTACTGAGTCCTCTGCCTCTACTCCCCCTACATCTAGACCCCCTTCCTTTCTTCTGTATAAAAAATGATTCGTAATTTTATTCTCAGACTTGGGAATGGAACCCCTCGGGTTCCTATGCTGATAATTCTTTTGAGGGTTCTGACTTTTATAGGAGTGATCCTGATTTTTAAAAGTGGAATTCTGATTCCTTGAGTCAAAGGGATTTTGATTTTTAGTTCTACTCGTATGTGATCTCAATTTCATTTTTTTCCGTCTTTTTGTTCTCAACATATCTGTGGTCCAGTCCAATCCTATGGTCAAAAAACTTGACTGGGGGTCTGGGGATATCTGACCGTCCTTCTAGAGGGGAATATCTGTTGTGGGTGGGGACCTGAACATTCACTTCAACTTCAATTGGTATTGGAGCCCTCATTGGTACTTCCTCTGTATGACTCACCTTAGGATTTCCCATTGGTTCAAGTGACCTCACTTCCTCTATTTCTGCGGGTGGGAGACTCCCCTCCTTTCTTTCTATACATGGGGCGCCGGTATTAGGCCTGTAATAAAATGTTCATACCCAAGATGGGATTTAACTTTAGTTCTAAACGCCTTAATGAGTGAGGACTTTGAGCCATTAAGTGAAATTACATTACGATTATTAACAATGAAAACAATTTTTTTGGTAGCAGTCACCTCAGCAAGGAGGATAAGTGAGCTGGAAGCTCTAAGTTCGGTTGAACCATTTTGTTTAATTTTTCATGATAGGGTAGTCCTGAAAACGACGAGTGAATTCTTGCCAAAGGTTGCTACCCTGTCCAATAGGATGCAAGAGATTGTATTGCCTTCCTTTTGCAAAAACACAATGGATCCAAGGGAGATTAAATGGCATAAGCTAGACGTCAGAAGATGTTTACTATTTTATTTAAACAGAGTAAAAGAGTTTAGAAAATCTACGGCATTATTTGTGAATTTTTCTGGAGCAGCAAAGGGTAAAAGCATGTCTAAGGCCTCTATAGCAAGATGGATCAAATCCTGCATTAATGAAGCATATAGACTTAAGGGAGTTCCATGTCCAAGAGAAGTAACAGCACACTCGGCTAGGTCAGTTGCAACTTCCTGGGCTTACAGAGCTGGAGCTACGGCAACCAAAATCTGCAAGGCGGCCACCTGGAAGACGGTGAACACCTTCATTAGACACTACAGGTTGGATCTACTATCGGCAGAGGAACAGACTTTTGGAAGAAAAGTTCTTCAGGCTGTGATCCCTCCCTAAGGTTAGTGTTATTTATTGCATATCATCTTATATGTAGCACCTGTCCTGGAGGGTTATTTGAAAAAACCAAAATTAGCTTACCTGGTAATGCTGTTTTTAATAACCCTCCAGGACAGGTGACCCACCCTAAAACTTATGGTTGCATGAAAGTAACTGTATGTTTAAACATGTGATCATGTAAAGGTTTTAAGCTATAAGCGGATATTTAGATAATGTGTAAAGTAGAATAGTCTATCGGAACAGTTAATTGGAACATACTGGCAGGTAGAGGTTAGAGGAGGAACTTATAGAGAGCTAGTTCTTTGTGTTTCCTGTTGGGGGCGGGGCCTAATCTCATATGTAGCACCTGTCCTGGAGGGTTATTAAAAACAGCATTACCAGGTAAGCTAATTTTGGTTTTTTGCAGCCTAGGTGCGCTAAGGGGCCCAACGTCCTAATCACAGGTCATTTTGAGGCATTTGTTTTCTAGACTACTCCTCACGGTTTAGGGCCCCTAAAATGCCAGGGCAGTATAGGAACCCCACAAGTGACCCCATTTTAGAAAGAAGACACCCCAAGGAATTCCGTTAGTTGTATGGCGAGTTCATAAAATTTATTTTTTGTCAAAAGTTAGCGGAAATTGATGTTTGTTTTTTTTTTCACAAAGTGTCAATTTCCGCTAACTTTTGACAAAAAATAAAATCTATGAACTCGTCATACACTTAACATAATACATTGGGGTGTCTTTTTTCTAAAATGGGGTCAGTTTGTGGGTTTCCTATACCGCCCTGGCATTTTACGGGCCTAAAACCGTGAGTAGTCTGGAAACCAAATGTCTCAAAATGACTGTTCAGGGGTATAAGCATCTGAAAATGTTGATGACAGGTGGTCTATGAGGGGGCGAATTTTGTGGAACCGGTCATAAGCAGGGTGGCCTTTTAGATGACAGGTTGTATTGGGCCTGATCTGATGGATAGGAGTGCTATGGGGTGACAGGAGGTGATTGATGGGTGTCTCAGGGGGTGGTTAGAGGGGTAAATAGATGCAATCAATGCACTGGGGAGGTGATCGGAAGGGGGTCTGAGGGGGATCTGAGGGTTTGGCCGAGTGATCAGGAGCCCACACGGGGCAAATTAGGGCCTGATCTGATGGGTAGGTGTGCTAGGGGGTGACAGGAGGTGATTGATGGGTGTCTCAAGGTGTGATTAGAGGGGGGAATAGATGGAAGCAATGCACTGGCGAGGTGATCAGGGCTGGGGTCTGAGGGCGTTCTGAGGGTATGGGCGGGTGATTGAGTGCCCTAGGGGCAGATAGGGGTCTAATCTGATGGGTGGCAGTGACAGGGGGTGATTGATGGGTAATTAGTGGGTGTTTGGAGGAGAGAACAGATGTAAACCCTGCACTTGGGAGGTGATCTGATGTCGGATCTGCGGGCGATCTATTGGTGTGGGTGATCAGATTGCCTGCAAGGGGCAGTGACAGGGGGTGATTGATGGGTGGCAGTGACAGGGGGTGATTGATGGGTGGCAGTGACAGGGGGTGATTGATGGGTGATCAGTGGGTTATTACAGGGAAGCATAGATGTAAATAATGCCCTGGCGAATTGATAAGGGGGGTCTGAGGGCAATCTGAGCGTGTAGGCGGGTGATTGGGTGCCCGCAAGGGGCAGATTAGGGTCTGATCTGATGGGTAACAGTGACAGGTGGTGATAGGGGGTGATTGATGGGTAATTAGTGGGTGTTTAGAGGAGAGAATAGATGTAAACACTGCGCTTGGGTGGTGATCTGATGTCGGATCTGCGGGAGATCTATTGGTATGGGTGGGTGATCAGATTGCCCGCAAGGGGCAGGTTAGGGGCTGATTAATGGGTGGCAGTGACAGGGGGTGGTTAATGGGTGATTGACAGGTGATCAGGGGGGATAGATGCATACAGTACACGGGGGGGGGGGGGTCTGGGGAGAATCTGAGGGGTGGGGGGGTGATCAGGAGGGGGCAGGGGGGGGGGTAAAAAAATAGCGTTGACAGATAGTGACAGGGAGTGATTGATGGGTGATTAGGGGGGTGATTGGGTGCAAACAGGGGTCTTGTGGTGGGCAGGGGGGGGGTCTGAGATCTGCTGTGGGCGATCTGGGGCAGGGGGGGGAGAAATCAGTGTGCTTGGGTGCGACATAGGGTGGCTGCAGCCTGCCCTGGTGGTCCCTCGGACACTGGGACCACCAGGGCAGGAGGCAGCCTGTATAATACACTTTGTAAACATTACAAAGTGTATTATACACTTTGTATGCGGCGATCGTCGGGTTAACATCCCGCCGGCGCTTCCGTATGCCCGGCGGGATGTTGCGGCGGGTGAGCGGAGACAGGCGCCGGCGGAGGATCGCATCACGGATGACGCGATCGCTCCGCCCATGCCCCTACAAGGACCGCCGCCATTTGTCAATACGGTGGTCCTTGCAGGGTCCACTTCCCGGCCGCCAATTGTCAATACGGCGGTCGGGAAGTGGTTAATGTTGTTGTCTGCTAACCATCTCTTCACCACTTTTGCTGTGTGTTTTGGGTCATTGCCATGCTGAAATGTCCACTGGTGCCCAAGGTCAATTTTCTATGCAGACTGCCTGATGTTGTCTTTGAGAATTCTCATGTATTGTTTGTTTTTGTTGTTTTCATGGTGCCATTTACATGATTAGGTTCCCTGGTCCATTGGCGGAAAAAACACCCCAAAGCAATAGGTTCCCACCACCATGTTTGACAGTGGGGATGGTGTTCTTAGGGTTGAAGGATTCTCTTTTGTTACACCAAATGAAGGAGGCATCATTGTCACCAAACATTTGAATTTTTGTTTCGTCTGACCATAACACAGAAGACCAGAGGGGCTTGATTCACTAAAAAGTGATAACTCCGTTATCCTGCGCTAGGTGTTTGCGTGCGCAAAATCACGCAATAAGCAGATCTGCGCAATCGTAGTGCGTGCAGTTTTTCGCGCGCAAAATATGTTTGCGCTCCCCGGCGCTACGCTTCGCACGCAGCGCACGTCTCGCGCGGTAACTATGGCGCTTCACGCATTAAGTAGATAGAATTTGACAATTAACTTGCAGTGTCAATAGTTTGCGCACGCAAATCATTACGCGCAAAGGTGTAGTGAGTATAAAAGGTTAGTTTAGAGAGGGGGGATTGTGGGTAGAGATGGAGAGAGACAGGAGCAAGGAATTGCGGAGGAGTAGGAGAATGCATGCCACTCGGCCATTAACCCCGAGTTTCCCTGCACATGGGCGTGGTGGCCGCATTTAGAGCGCTGGCCAGGCTCATGGCGGTGGCCGCAGTCGGATTCCCCGACGCCGCATCCCCAGCTGGAATCTTCCACCTGCCAGTCACCGCCAGCACAGTCCCAGCCCTCAGCCTCATACATCAGGCAGCCACAGGACGTCACAGCGGCCAAGCACCAGACAATCCTGGGTAAGGGCCCTAAGGTTCTCAGAGGGGGAGAATCTGGTGCTTGTGCAGGAGGTGGTCCCCCATTATGCAGAGCTGTATGGTGAGCGGTCTGGGAAGACTGATATGCAGTCCAAAAAAGCATACTGGGCGATAATTCGAGATGCTGTGCGGGATGTGGCACATGAGCAGCAATCAGCAGAGCAATGCCGTAAGCACTTTACTGACATCAAAAGAAGGTTGCGGCAGAAGCTCAGCCGGTTGCGACAATATGCGTAAGTTTGTATATTTATATTACACAATGTAATCGTATTCACATATGCATTAGCAAAAGTATTATAATGCACAACTGAAGTTGGAGTGATGTGGGTACTTATATTAGGCAACAACTGCATCTGCAATTGTATTTGTTTTTGTTTTTTGGAGGGGGGGGGGGTTAGTTATTACATAATGCCAGTTGCCAGGTAGTCCTTGTGATCCTATGGCTTGTATGCTTGTTGCTTTACACCCTGAACAAGCATAATGTTAGTAGTTTTCACCTTTTTTAATGCTTTCCTGTGTTGAGTGGCTGCATGCTTGCTCCTGGTGTGATTCAGATAGTACTGCAGCCAAAAAGTTCTGAAGAATACCCAGTCAACTTGCATTTTTTTAAAACCATATAAATATGTCAGCCACCATATCACTCTCACTTCAAGTCACCTTTACATGGATTGCAAACATACACTACAAAACAAGCTTCCACTGCGCTCCAACTTGAACCTCCACGAGATCTGTGGTTAATCACTTTAGAGTGCTGCTCCTGGGTTACTCGGGACCAGTAATTGGCTGATAAGCAGAAAAAGGGATTGGGAAAACAAAAGCGCTCTCTAGTGCATTAACTATTTTAATTTAGCTTCATACGCAAAAGGGTTAAAATGAACTTACAATATAATCAAATAAAACATCGCATATCTCACAAAGAGTGTATCATCACCGCTTCCTGCAGATGGAAAAACCAGCTCTGGTCGCCTCAATACTGTGGCCAGCAGTGATTGGAATCCGGAGTTCCGGTAGCGCCAGCGGGAGGAGGAACGCGGCGGAATCGTAGCAGCTGCCTGCGCCTATTGCGTCATTACGCGTTTCGGCGTTCAACGCCTTCGTCAGATGACGCAATGGCGCAGTGGACGCGTTAAAAGTACGAGTGGTTGCTTAGCAACCTAGGTTAAGGGTTACGAAAGTCCGTTATGCCGTGAATACGTGTGCGCCTTACAAAGGGCGTGCGGACGTTCTACGTCATGTTGCCCGGCAACCAGAGGAGGCAAAAACAAAATACAGTGGCCTCACTCTTCCGGGTAGGGAGCCGGGAATGCGCATGCACCTTACGAAGGGCGTGCGGACGTTCAACGTCATGTTGCCTAGTGACGGCGGGGACAAAAACAATTACAAAGGCTTCGCTCTTCCGAGTGGGGGCGGTGCGGCTATTGATTAATCTCTAAATTCCATCACCGCTGCCCGTATCGGGCGAATAGCTAATATAACACATAAAATTTCAATTTAAAACTTATAAATAATATAAATATAAATATAAATATAAATTCATATGAATCTTCCCAACTTGTTCGAACTATGGGCAGTCCTATACATAATATTAATAATAAATCTAATGCCATAAGACCTTATGAATCTCCACATTTTTGTACATTATAGCAACTAAAGTCCTGGATCAAATTACTAGATGATTCATGACTATCAAATATAAACCTATCAATAAGCTTAAAAAATAATAAATACATATACATATACACATGGCTTCATAAAAACTCATAAGCATACGTCTATAAGTAGTTGATGGATGGATAAATCAACAAATAGACATATACATAAATGATCAAAATAAATGCATAAATACATAGAACCTTCAATCATAAGCTTATCATAAGCACATGAAGGCGTGTTTATCATCTTCCCCCAATTTTTCGTGGACAGAAATTGTACATTTATATAGTTGATCCTATATGTACGTGGCTACTTCTAATCCCTCATTAAGGCCTGCTGGAGTGAGGGAATTTAGTTTAAAAATCCAATAGGATTCACGTTCACAGAGCCTCTTGTATCTCAAGCCTTTATTAATATTCTTAGTGATGACTTCCAGCCCCATGATCTTCAAACTATCCACTTTGCCATCATGTGCTTCCAAAAAATGCCTTGGGACTGTATGTTTTGTACACCCGTCCAGGATCTTCCTCTTATGTTCGCCTAACCGTTGTCGCAGGGGTCTGGTGGTTCTACCGACATAGTATTTATTTTGACACCCACAGGTTAGTACATAAATAACAAAAGAGGAACTACAATTGATGAAATCTTTCAATTTGATTGTTTCACCATTGCTATCACAGATGGTGGATTTACGGTTTTGGATGAAAGAACAGCACCCACACCGTTTTTTATTACATTTGTAGTTTCCTACTAGATGCGGGAATAGAAGTCCAGAAGAACATTTCTCTTGTTGCTGGTTTCCTATATTACTTGGCGCGAGCTTATTCTTGATTGATCGTGCTTTCTTAAAAATAACTTCCGGATTCTCCGGAAGTTCACTCTTAAGCCAGGGATCCTGCAGTACGATTTGCCAATTCTTCTTCACAATATTCTTTATCTCCATAGCACTTCGATTATAAGTTGTGACAAAGGAGGGCCCTCTCTTATTTTCAAATTCTGATCTCCTTTTCTTTGGCCTGGACTTGCTTACTCTATCGACATTCTTAAATTCTTCTCTCACCTCAGTTATGTGTTTCTCCATATATCCCTTTTGTAGGAATTTATCTGCCAAGATGTTACCCTGCTCTTCATAATCTTTGGTTGATGAACAGTTCCTTCTTAAGCGGCAGAACTGGCCCCTCGGTATATTTTGGATCCATCTTGGATGGTGACAACTTGTTACATGTAGATAGGAATTCCCTGCGGTGGGTTTAAAATGTGTTTTCGATTGTATACAGTGATTTTCATTATCTGCCATTAAGGTAAGATCTAGAAACACAATACTTTCACTATCTACAACACTGGTGAATGTTAGATTGAAAGTATTTTTATTACAATATTCTACAAAATTATGGAACTCCTCCGCGTCACCATCCCAAATAATAAGAATGTCGTCAATAAACCTCGTATAAAAAACTAAATGCTTCGCGTATGGATTATTGCCCCAGATAAGTGCATTCTCCCAATAAGCCATGTATAAATTGGCAAAGCTTGGGGCAAATCCCGCCCCCATCGACGTGCCACAAATTTGTAAATAGATGTAATCCATAAAGGAAAAATAATTGTGGGCCAAGGAGAATCTCAACAGGTCAATTAAAAAGTTGATCTGTTCAGGCGGGAGGTCCTGATGAATCCCAAGGAAATGTTTAACAGCCTCAAGCCCTTTCTCATGGGGTATACACGTATAGAGAGAAGTAACATCAAGGGAGGCCCACCTATAACTGCCCTCCCATTTATAGCCAGACAACAAATCCAGAACATGCTGGGAATCCCTTGTATATGCTTCAGTGTTCAAGACACAAGGCTGCAAGAAATGATCCACATAGGATGAAATATTTTCTAGTAGGCCCCCCATTCCCGCCACTATTGGTCTACCGGGGGTTTTTTTGGGGTCCTTATGAATTTTTGGGATTATATAAAAATATGGAGTTTGTGGGTATGATACTTCCAGAAATTTATTTTCCTCCATAGTAATTAAACCATTCTTATAAGCATCATTGGTAAGTGCAATTAGTTCTCTCCTATATTCATCAGTTGGATCAGAGCTTAGCTTAATATAAGTAAGGGGGTCAGCCAATAGTCTGAGACCTTCATTCCTATAGTCTTCAAAGTTCAGAAGCACGATCCCACCTCCTTTATCCGCCTGTCGAATGACTAGATTTTTATCGTCAGACAAGTCTTTCAAGGCCTTCCGTTCCAATCTACTCAGGTTCTGTTCTCTAGGTGTTTGGTTTTTGGAACATACTTCTTTTAGCTGTTCTAGAACGATTTTGTAGAAGGAGTTTATATATTGGCCTTTACTATGGGTGGGGTAGAAAATTGACCTGGGTTTAAAGGCAGTATTTTTAACCTCAGTGCTCGGAAGGAATTGTAACCAATCAGTGTCGAGAGTAAAGTCCAATTCTCGTGTCTCTAGCTGCAGGTCCTCAAGGTCCCGAAGGGCTTGTTCATCTGCCGTGACTTCTAATTCATCTTGGCCTATCTCTAGAGGGCTATCCGATAGTAACATACTCATTTCGTTGGCCGTAGCAGGTGGTTCATTTTTGGCGTGTTGGATGGCAAAGAACCTCTTCAATGTGAGGGTTCGCACAAACCTATGGAGATCTTTAAACAGGGTGAACTCATCAGGCCTTGAATTTGGGGCAAAGTTTAAACCTCTCCTCAATAAGCTTTCTTCACTAGGACTAAGTGAGTGCGAGGACAGGTTGAAAATCTTTATGGTGGAATGGGCAGGATTCGATGTTAGCCCAATTTTATTTTTCCTTTTTTGGGCCTTCCGTCCACCTCTAACTCCTCTTCTGACTCCTCTAAATGTCTTTTTACAGATTGTATGGCTTGAGGGGGGTTTACCCCTAAAAAAGCATCCTGTCGTGGGTCTCTGATACCATTGCCAGTGGTCATCTCTGAAATGGGACTACTTGTATTCTCTGTTGTCTGGGCACTTTCCAGGGTAACTCTATCAGTTTCTATGAGACTTGTCGAATGTTGTTGATTGCCCTGAATAGGGTGCAGTCCTCCTCTTTCTTCGTCTGTAAGGGCACTAAGTGCCCACTGGGGGAGCTCAGTGGCTTTAAGTCTATCGTATGTTCTTTCCCTAATTGGAGTTAGGCCACCTCCTTTATGTCCATTTTTGGGGATGGCCCCTTCTAATAATTTACGATTCAGATATCTACTCATAAATTTTGGAGTACCTGGGTCAGAATTATGAAATTTTTTGGGACTATTGTGGAAAGGCTTAACGAATTTGCTTGTATGTGCTTTTGTTGGGGTGTTGTTAGGAAAAGTCCTTGGGTCCTTTCTTGTTGGAATGCTAACCCCATATTCGCTAGTCATCCCATGTTTTTGAGTCCTAGAGGGATGGCTCTTTTTGTTGTTGTTGAAGTGGGGGTGTTTGGACCTATATGTTGTATTGTCAGGACCACTCCTCCTGGGCCCTTCTACTTTCGATTTATAATGAGGCTGATCTCTATACTGTCTCTTCTTTTCTCCTCGTCCTCTCACCACTTCCCAATGATTAAAGTTCTGTGTCTCTTTTTGTTGATTCTTTTTATCTATAGCTTCCACAATTGCGTTTTGGACAGCTTCCATAGAATCAAGTTTGTCTACTTTAGGGTGTCTGGGGGGTAGAACACCTCCTCGGTCCCTTGCTATATCTACTGTGGAGTGGTGACTTCCATGCCACTGGTATATGTGACCCAAAGCGTAATCTGTCCTGTCTCTTTCAAATTTCTTCAATTTTTTATCTAAAAGTTCTTTTTCATAATGTTTTACTGAACTTTCTATCTTGGTCTCCCAATTTTGGAAATCTGCCAGATCTCTTAGATTTCCGAGTTCCATGAGAATGTCGGGAATAATGGCTCGGGCTTTCTTAAGATTTCTTTCTCTTTGAACAACTACAATCTTCATCCATGTAGTAGTACAATATTCAGCTGCCTCTTGCCATAATTTCCGTAAGTCATTCTCAAGGAAATCACATTCCTTTTTATTTCTTAAACCTCTAGGTGAAATGTGGAAATCTATATATTCCTGTAAAAAAGAAGAATCCAACCATTGAGTACATTCATAATTCCTGGCATCTTCTAGTTCTCTAAACAATCTAACCATGTCATCAAATCTCCTCTTCCTTTTCAGATCATCATTTCTAATGGAAAAGTCAGATTTCCTATATGTTGTACTCTGTGGTTCAGCAACCACTCTAGCGTCAATCAATTTTAATTGTTCATGAATGTCAAGTTTAAACTTCTCCCATCTGGGAGTCTCACCACATTTTTCAATCATAGTGGGTTCCATGACCAGGCGGGTAAGTTCAACTGTGCTGCAGAGGTGTCCCAGTCAATTTCCACAAAATACACCACAAAACAAGCTTCCACTGCGCTCCAACTTGAACCTCCACGAGATCTGTGGTTAATCACTTTAGAGTGCTGCTCCTGGGTTACTCGGGACCAGTAATTGGCTGATAAGCAGAAAAAGGGATTGGGAAAACAAAAGCGCTCTCTAGTGCATTAACTATTTTAATTTAGCTTCATACGCAAAAGGGTTAAAATGAACTTACAATATAATCAAATAAAACATCGCATATCTCACAAAGAGTGTATCATCACCGCTTCCTGCAGATGGAAAAACCAGCTCTGGTCGCCTCAATACTGTGGCCAGCAGTGATTGGAATCCGGAGTTCCGGTAGCGCCAGCGGGAGGAGGAACGCGGCGGAATCGTAGCAGCTGCCTGCGCCTATTGCGTCATTACGCGTTTCGGCGTTCAACGCCTTCGTCAGATGACGCAATGGCGCAGTGGACGCGTTAAAAGTACGAGTGGTTGCTTAGCAACCTAGGTTAAGGGTTACGAAAGTCCGTTATGCCGTGAATACGTGTGCGCCTTACAAAGGGCGTGCGGACGTTCTACGTCATGTTGCCCGGCAACCAGAGGAGGCAAAAACAAAATACAGTGGCCTCACTCTTCCGGGTAGGGAGCCGGGAATGCGCATGCACCTTACGAAGGGCGTGCGGACGTTCAACGTCATGTTGCCTAGTGACGGCGGGGACAAAAACAATTACAAAGGCTTCGCTCTTCCGAGTGGGGGCGGTGCGGCTATTGATTAATCTCTAAATTCCATCACCGCTGCCCGTATCGGGCGAATAGCTAATATAACACATAAAATTTCAATTTAAAACTTATAAATAATATAAATATAAATATAAATATAAATTCATATGAATCTTCCCAACTTGTTCGAACTATGGGCAGTCCTATACATAATATTAATAATAAATCTAATGCCATAAGACCTTATGAATCTCCACATTTTTGTACATTATAGCAACTAAAGTCCTGGATCAAATTACTAGATGATTCATGACTATCAAATATAAACCTATCAATAAGCTTAAAAAATAATAAATACATATACATATACACATGGCTTCATAAAAACTCATAAGCATACGTCTATAAGTAGTTGATGGATGGATAAATCAACAAATAGACATATACATAAATGATCAAAATAAATGCATAAATACATAGAACCTTCAATCATAAGCTTATCATAAGCACATGAAGGCGTGTTTATCATCTTCCCCCAATTTTTCGTGGACAGAAATTGTACATTTATATAGTTGATCCTATATGTACGTGGCTACTTCTAATCCCTCATTAAGGCCTGCTGGAGTGAGGGAATTTAGTTTAAAAATCCAATAGGATTCACGTTCACAGAGCCTCTTGTATCTCAAGCCTTTATTAATATTCTTAGTGATGACTTCCAGCCCCATGATCTTCAAACTATCCACTTTGCCATCATGTGCTTCCAAAAAATGCCTTGGGACTGTATGTTTTGTACACCCGTCCAGGATCTTCCTCTTATGTTCGCCTAACCGTTGTCGCAGGGGTCTGGTGGTTCTACCGACATAGTATTTATTTTGACACCCACAGGTTAGTACATAAATAACAAAAGAGGAACTACAATTGATGAAATCTTTCAATTTGATTGTTTCACCATTGCTATCACAGATGGTGGATTTACGGTTTTGGATGAAAGAACAGCACCCACACCGTTTTTTATTACATTTGTAGTTTCCTACTAGATGCGGGAATAGAAGTCCAGAAGAACATTTCTCTTGTTGCTGGTTTCCTATATTACTTGGCGCGAGCTTATTCTTGATTGATCGTGCTTTCTTAAAAATAACTTCCGGATTCTCCGGAAGTTCACTCTTAAGCCAGGGATCCTGCAGTACGATTTGCCAATTCTTCTTCACAATATTCTTTATCTCCATAGCACTTCGATTATAAGTTGTGACAAAGGAGGGCCCTCTCTTATTTTCAAATTCTGATCTCCTTTTCTTTGGCCTGGACTTGCTTACTCTATCGACATTCTTAAATTCTTCTCTCACCTCAGTTATGTGTTTCTCCATATATCCCTTTTGTAGGAATTTATCTGCCAAGATGTTACCCTGCTCTTCATAATCTTTGGTTGATGAACAGTTCCTTCTTAAGCGGCAGAACTGGCCCCTCGGTATATTTTGGATCCATCTTGGATGGTGACAACTTGTTACATGTAGATAGGAATTCCCTGCGGTGGGTTTAAAATGTGTTTTCGATTGTATACAGTGATTTTCATTATCTGCCATTAAGGTAAGATCTAGAAACACAATACTTTCACTATCTACAACACTGGTGAATGTTAGATTGAAAGTATTTTTATTACAATATTCTACAAAATTATGGAACTCCTCCGCGTCACCATCCCAAATAATAAGAATGTCGTCAATAAACCTCGTATAAAAAACTAAATGCTTCGCGTATGGATTATTGCCCCAGATAAGTGCATTCTCCCAATAAGCCATGTATAAATTGGCAAAGCTTGGGGCAAATCCCGCCCCCATCGACGTGCCACAAATTTGTAAATAGATGTAATCCATAAAGGAAAAATAATTGTGGGCCAAGGAGAATCTCAACAGGTCAATTAAAAAGTTGATCTGTTCAGGCGGGAGGTCCTGATGAATCCCAAGGAAATGTTTAACAGCCTCAAGCCCTTTCTCATGGGGTATACACGTATAGAGAGAAGTAACATCAAGGGAGGCCCACCTATAACTGCCCTCCCATTTATAGCCAGACAACAAATCCAGAACATGCTGGGAATCCCTTGTATATGCTTCAGTGTTCAAGACACAAGGCTGCAAGAAATGATCCACATAGGATGAAATATTTTCTAGTAGGCCCCCCATTCCCGCCACTATTGGTCTACCGGGGGTTTTTTTGGGGTCCTTATGAATTTTTGGGATTATATAAAAATATGGAGTTTGTGGGTATGATACTTCCAGAAATTTATTTTCCTCCATAGTAATTAAACCATTCTTATAAGCATCATTGGTAAGTGCAATTAGTTCTCTCCTATATTCATCAGTTGGATCAGAGCTTAGCTTAATATAAGTAAGGGGGTCAGCCAATAGTCTGAGACCTTCATTCCTATAGTCTTCAAAGTTCAGAAGCACGATCCCACCTCCTTTATCCGCCTGTCGAATGACTAGATTTTTATCGTCAGACAAGTCTTTCAAGGCCTTCCGTTCCAATCTACTCAGGTTCTGTTCTCTAGGTGTTTGGTTTTTGGAACATACTTCTTTTAGCTGTTCTAGAACGATTTTGTAGAAGGAGTTTATATATTGGCCTTTACTATGGGTGGGGTAGAAAATTGACCTGGGTTTAAAGGCAGTATTTTTAACCTCAGTGCTCGGAAGGAATTGTAACCAATCAGTGTCGAGAGTAAAGTCCAATTCTCGTGTCTCTAGCTGCAGGTCCTCAAGGTCCCGAAGGGCTTGTTCATCTGCCGTGACTTCTAATTCATCTTGGCCTATCTCTAGAGGGCTATCCGATAGTAACATACTCATTTCGTTGGCCGTAGCAGGTGGTTCATTTTTGGCGTGTTGGATGGCAAAGAACCTCTTCAATGTGAGGGTTCGCACAAACCTATGGAGATCTTTAAACAGGGTGAACTCATCAGGCCTTGAATTTGGGGCAAAGTTTAAACCTCTCCTCAATAAGCTTTCTTCACTAGGACTAAGTGAGTGCGAGGACAGGTTGAAAATCTTTATGGTGGAATGGGCAGGATTCGATGTTAGCCCAATTTTATTTTTCCTTTTTTGGGCCTTCCGTCCACCTCTAACTCCTCTTCTGACTCCTCTAAATGTCTTTTTACAGATTGTATGGCTTGAGGGGGGTTTACCCCTAAAAAAGCATCCTGTCGTGGGTCTCTGATACCATTGCCAGTGGTCATCTCTGAAATGGGACTACTTGTATTCTCTGTTGTCTGGGCACTTTCCAGGGTAACTCTATCAGTTTCTATGAGACTTGTCGAATGTTGTTGATTGCCCTGAATAGGGTGCAGTCCTCCTCTTTCTTCGTCTGTAAGGGCACTAAGTGCCCACTGGGGGAGCTCAGTGGCTTTAAGTCTATCGTATGTTCTTTCCCTAATTGGAGTTAGGCCACCTCCTTTATGTCCATTTTTGGGGATGGCCCCTTCTAATAATTTACGATTCAGATATCTACTCATAAATTTTGGAGTACCTGGGTCAGAATTATGAAATGTTTTGGGACTATTGTGGAAAGGCTTAACGAATTTGCTTGTATGTGCTTTTGTTGGGGTGTTGTTAGGAAAAGTCCTTGGGTCCTTTCTTGTTGGAATGCTAACCCCATATTCGCTAGTCATCCCATGTTTTTGAGTCCTAGAGGGATGGCTCTTTTTGTTGTTGTTGAAGTGGGGGTGTTTGGACCTATATGTTGTATTGTCAGGACCACTCCTCCTGGGCCCTTCTACTTTCGATTTATAATGAGGCTGATCTCTATACTGTCTCTTCTTTTCTCCTCGTCCTCTCACCACTTCCCAATGATTAAAGTTCTGTGTCTCTTTTTGTTGATTCTTTTTATCTATAGCTTCCACAATTGCGTTTTGGACAGCTTCCATAGAATCAAGTTCGTCTACTTTAGGGTGTCTGGGGGGTAGAACACCTCCTCGGTCCCTTGCTATATCTACTGTGGAGTGGTGACTTCCATGCCACTGGTATATGTGACCCAAAGCGTAATCTGTCCTGTCTCTTTCAAATTTCTTCAATTTTTTATCTAAAAGTTCTTTTTCATAATGTTTTACTGAACTTTCTATCTTGGTCTCCCAATTTTGGAAATCTGCCAGATCTCTTAGATTTCCGAGTTCCATGAGAATGTCGGGAATAATGGCTCGGGCTTTCTTAAGATTTCTTTCTCTTTGAACAACTACAATCTTCATCCATGTAGTAGTACAATATTCAGCTGCCTCTTGCCATAATTTCCGTAAGTCATTCTCAAGGAAATCACATTCCTTTTTATTTCTTAAACCTCTAGGTGAAATGTGGAAATCTATATATTCCTGTAAAAAAGAAGAATCCAACCATTGAGTACATTCATAATTCCTGGCATCTTCTAGTTCTCTAAACAATCTAACCATGTCATCAAATCTCCTCTTCCTTTTCAGATCATCATTTCTAATGGAAAAGTCAGATTTCCTATATGTTGTACTCTGTGGTTCAGCAACCACTCTAGCGTCAATCAATTTTAATTGTTCATGAATGTCAAGTTTAAACTTCTCCCATCTGGGAGTCTCACCACATTTTTCAATCATAGTGGGTTCCATGACCAGGCGGGTAAGTTCAACTGTGCTGCAGAGGTGTCCCAGTCAATTTCCACAAAATACACCACAAAACAAGCTTCCACTGCGCTCCAACTTGAACCTCCACGAGATCTGTGGTTAATCACTTTAGAGTGCTGCTCCTGGGTTACTCGGGACCAGTAATTGGCTGATAAGCAGAAAAAGGGATTGGGAAAACAAAAGCGCTCTCTAGTGCATTAACTATTTTAATTTAGCTTCATACGCAAAAGGGTTAAAATGAACTTACAATATAATCAAATAAAACATCGCATATCTCACAAAGAGTGTATCATCACCGCTTCCTGCAGATGGAAAAACCAGCTCTGGTCGCCTCAATACTGTGGCCAGCAGTGATTGGAATCCGGAGTTCCGGTAGCGCCAGCGGGAGGAGGAACGCGGCGGAATCGTAGCAGCTGCCTGCGCCTATTGCGTCATTACGCGTTTCGGCGTTCAACGCCTTCGTCAGATGACGCAATGGCGCAGTGGACGCGTTAAAAGTACGAGTGGTTGCTTAGCAACCTAGGTTAAGGGTTACGAAAGTCCGTTATGCCGTGAATACGTGTGCGCCTTACAAAGGGCGTGCGGACGTTCTACGTCATGTTGCCCGGCAACCAGAGGAGGCAAAAACAAAATACAGTGGCCTCACTCTTCCGGGTAGGGAGCCGGGAATGCGCATGCACCTTACGAAGGGCGTGCGGACGTTCAACGTCATGTTGCCTAGTGACGGCGGGGACAAAAACAATTACAAAGGCTTCGCTCTTCCGAGTGGGGGCGGTGCGGCTATTGATTAATCTCTAAATTCCATCACCGCTGCCCGTATCGGGCGAATAGCTAATATAACACATAAAATTTCAATTTAAAACTTATAAATAATATAAATATAAATATAAATATAAATTCATATGAATCTTCCCAACTTGTTCGAACTATGGGCAGTCCTATACATAATATTAATAATAAATCTAATGCCATAAGACCTTATGAATCTCCACATTTTTGTACATTATAGCAACTAAAGTCCTGGATCAAATTACTAGATGATTCATGACTATCAAATATAAACCTATCAATAAGCTTAAAAAATAATAAATACATATACATATACACATGGCTTCATAAAAACTCATAAGCATACGTCTATAAGTAGTTGATGGATGGATAAATCAACAAATAGACATATACATAAATGATCAAAATAAATGCATAAATACATAGAACCTTCAATCATAAGCTTATCATAAGCACATGAAGGCGTGTTTATCATCTTCCCCCAATTTTTCGTGGACAGAAATTGTACATTTATATAGTTGATCCTATATGTACGTGGCTACTTCTAATCCCTCATTAAGGCCTGCTGGAGTGAGGGAATTTAGTTTAAAAATCCAATAGGATTCACGTTCACAGAGCCTCTTGTATCTCAAGCCTTTATTAATATTCTTAGTGATGACTTCCAGCCCCATGATCTTCAAACTATCCACTTTGCCATCATGTGCTTCCAAAAAATGCCTTGGGACTGTATGTTTTGTACACCCGTCCAGGATCTTCCTCTTATGTTCGCCTAACCGTTGTCGCAGGGGTCTGGTGGTTCTACCGACATAGTATTTATTTTGACACCCACAGGTTAGTACATAAATAACAAAAGAGGAACTACAATTGATGAAATCTTTCAATTTGATTGTTTCACCATTGCTATCACAGATGGTGGATTTACGGTTTTGGATGAAAGAACAGCACCCACACCGTTTTTTATTACATTTGTAGTTTCCTACTAGATGCGGGAATAGAAGTCCAGAAGAACATTTCTCTTGTTGCTGGTTTCCTATATTACTTGGCGCGAGCTTATTCTTGATTGATCGTGCTTTCTTAAAAATAACTTCCGGATTCTCCGGAAGTTCACTCTTAAGCCAGGGATCCTGCAGTACGATTTGCCAATTCTTCTTCACAATATTCTTTATCTCCATAGCACTTCGATTATAAGTTGTGACAAAGGAGGGCCCTCTCTTATTTTCAAATTCTGATCTCCTTTTCTTTGGCCTGGACTTGCTTACTCTATCGACATTCTTAAATTCTTCTCTCACCTCAGTTATGTGTTTCTCCATATATCCCTTTTGTAGGAATTTATCTGCCAAGATGTTACCCTGCTCTTCATAATCTTTGGTTGATGAACAGTTCCTTCTTAAGCGGCAGAACTGGCCCCTCGGTATATTTTGGATCCATCTTGGATGGTGACAACTTGTTACATGTAGATAGGAATTCCCTGCGGTGGGTTTAAAATGTGTTTTCGATTGTATACAGTGATTTTCATTATCTGCCATTAAGGTAAGATCTAGAAACACAATACTTTCACTATCTACAACACTGGTGAATGTTAGATTGAAAGTATTTTTATTACAATATTCTACAAAATTATGGAACTCCTCCGCGTCACCATCCCAAATAATAAGAATGTCGTCAATAAACCTCGTATAAAAAACTAAATGCTTCGCGTATGGATTATTGCCCCAGATAAGTGCATTCTCCCAATAAGCCATGTATAAATTGGCAAAGCTTGGGGCAAATCCCGCCCCCATCGACGTGCCACAAATTTGTAAATAGATGTAATCCATAAAGGAAAAATAATTGTGGGCCAAGGAGAATCTCAACAGGTCAATTAAAAAGTTGATCTGTTCAGGCGGGAGGTCCTGATGAATCCCAAGGAAATGTTTAACAGCCTCAAGCCCTTTCTCATGGGGTATACACGTATAGAGAGAAGTAACATCAAGGGAGGCCCACCTATAACTGCCCTCCCATTTATAGCCAGACAACAAATCCAGAACATGCTGGGAATCCCTTGTATATGCTTCAGTGTTCAAGACACAAGGCTGCAAGAAATGATCCACATAGGATGAAATATTTTCTAGTAGGCCCCCCATTCCCGCCACTATTGGTCTACCGGGGGGTTTTTTGGGGTCCTTATGAATTTTTGGGATTATATAAAAATATGGAGTTTGTGGGTATGATACTTCCAGAAATTTCTTTTCCTCCATAGTAATTAAACCATTCTTATAAGCATCATTGGTAAGTGCAATTAGTTCTCTCCTATATTCATCAGTTGGATCAGAGCTTAGCTTAATATAAGTAAGGGGGTCAGCCAATAGTCTGAGACCTTCATTCCTATAGTCTTCAAAGTTCAGAAGCACGATCCCACCTCCTTTATCCGCCTGTCGAATGACTAGATTTTTATCGTCAGACAAGTCTTTCAAGGCCTTCCGTTCCAATCTACTCAGGTTCTGTTCTCTAGGTGTTTGGTTTTTGGAACATACTTCTTTTAGCTGTTCTAGAATGATTTTGTAGAAGGAGTTTATATATTGGCCTTTACTATGGGTGGGGTAGAAAATTGACCTGGGTTTAAAGGCAGTATTTTTAACCTCAGTGCTCGGAAGGAATTGTAACCAATCAGTGTCGAGAGTAAAGTCCAATTCTCGTGTCTCTAGCTGCAGGTCCTCAAGGTCCCGAAGGGCTTGTTCATCTGCCGTGACTTCTAATTCATCTTGGCCTATCTCTAGAGGGCTATCCGATAGTAACATACTCATTTCGTTGGCCGTAGCAGGTGGTTCATTTTTGGCACTAGAGAGCGCTTTTGTTTTCCCAATCCCTTTTTCTGCAAACATACACTGACAGTGATATACACTGACAGTGATATAGATGTTCCCTTTTAAAGGGCAAATGAAGCAAGAGGGGTATGGATGCGGCCATATTTCTTGGTCTTTAAACAATCGCAATTGCTTGCCTATCATGGTGTAATGTGTTTAGCCATAGACCCAAATCAAACATGCATGACAAACATGTTTCCTAAATGATTGTTGCATCAGACAAGTGGACACACATACATGCTTGTTTGTGGTGTAAAGCAACCACAACCAGGGCCGGATTTGTGGGCAGGCCACGTAGGCTGGGGACTAGGGCGGAGCCTAAGGAGGGGCGGGTTAACAAACTGTCCTAACACCTACCCATGAAATCCCCCACAATAATAGCGTGTTTGTCTGCAGCCACCCCTAGCTTTGCACTGCACACAGTAGCATGTCTGTGTGTGCAGCAACGGTGGCTACAGAGGACAGAGTGGGCATCTTTGCGAAGATGACAGGAGCAGTGTCTGCCTCGTTGTATCCCTCCCTGCTGTCACTCAATAGTTCCTCCTAAGCCTGGCCAATAGCGTCAGTACAATCTTTTGTATCCCGCCCTCCCCCTTGCTCCTGCCAATCGGAAATTCGGAGGGGCGGGGATACAGGAGATAGTTCAAGGCAAGCATGTTTTAGCCTCCCAAGCTGGTAGGAACAGAAGTGAAAGCACTGCAGTATGGTCAGCCTTTATAGATGCACAGTTCTCCTCCCGTCTGTAAGGTATTGCTACAAACACTGACTCCCCTGCTTCTGTTCATCTAGTCACGCTGTCATTCCCTTTCTCCAGCTAATAGTGTACTCTAATAGTGGTGGGGGCAACCCCAGGGCAGGGCAGCGGTGCTGACCTCTGTGAAAGGAAAAGTATCTTGAAATCTTCTGGGCAGAAAGGGAGGCTGACAGGACAGCACACTGCTCAGATGCTGGTAATAAGTTATACACAGTCCTAAGCTTCAGTAGATGTCCAATGTTCCCCAGCCTGTGTAATTATATATACTGCACACTAGTCCCTCACCATTATTACATAACTGTGCACTGCCCAGGCTTATTGCATTTCAAAACTAGCATGAGACACCCTCTACCACTACATTTAGAGTAGCAGAGGAGCATGGTATTATATGTACTTCAGTGGCCGGTCAGATTTAAACTCTCCTGTTCTTCATTGCAGCGAGGCACTTTAACCTCCTTAGCGGTATGCCCGACACTGTGTCGGGCATACCGCTTCTGCCCTCAGGAGTCCCCCAGAATTAATTTATTTGCTCTCATGGCAGTAAAACCTTTAGCTAGCACTAGGCTAGCTAGTAAAGGTGTCCGGCACCCCCCGATCACCTGGGATCCCCCTGGTCACCCGTTTATACATTACCCAGCCTGGATCCAGCGATCGTACAGCCTCCCTGCACAGCTCCGGTCTCTCTATGGGGAGGATCGGATTTGCGCATGATGTCGACGACATCATGTGCGATCCTCCTCATAGTGAAGGCCCGGAGCTGTGCGGGGAAGCTGCGTCAATCGCTGGATCCAGGCTGGGTAATGTATAAGCGGCTGGGGGGGGAGTACCGGACACCTTTACTAGCTAGCCTAGTGCTAGCTAAAGGTTTTGCAGCCATGTGAGCAAATTAATTAATCCTGGGGGCAAAAACTTACTTACCTTAATCGGCCTGAAAGTTGGAGGGAGCAGTTGGGAATGGCACAAAACAGGTAAAATGAAATGTAACAAGACAATAGCAGTGAAGATGTATCTATATATTTTGCCAGGGGCCCACTACAAAAATCCAGATCAAATGTGTGCGTGGGGGGGCACGTTGATGACAGCGGGCCTTGGGTGGTAAAAAGTACAAATCCGGCCCTGACCACAACTGTATTTCAACAATACCATTTAGATGACTTCTGCAGAACTTTAAGACTGCAGTACTGTCTGAATCACACACAAGAAATCAGCATGCAGTTAATCATTGTCTTCAGTCCGAACACCTGATTTTCATGTTTGCTCCTGCCCAGTGGATTAAAATGTGTAATGCCTAGTACACAGCATACAAATTGCACTGACATTTTTGTTACATGCTCTGTTATGCCGGGCATACACGGCACGTTTTATGAGCTGAATTGAGGGCGCCGCTCGATGCCGGCGCATTCCCACTCGTGTGGCCGGATCAATTGCCGCTCGTCCCCGTGGGAGTGGCTAATTAGCTGTTTGTGTCTCCCCATTGTCCTCCTCGCCAGTATCGAGAGCAGTATCAATCCGGCAGGGTATGGCACACGCCAGAGATTATCAATCGAGCCATCATGCTCAATTGATAATCCTCCCTCGCCGTGTATGCCCGGCATAAAATTTTTGATATGATTGTCTGTAAAGTACTGGTAGAGTGTTCATTATCTGTGGTGCATTGTCTTCTGGATCTCTTGTGGTGAGTTCAACAATGCTTAATTGATAGGCAGATAGATGGGTAGATACACAATTCCCAACATGTTGCAAAAGATCGATCTGCCACTGAAATGTCAATGAAAATGAAGGCGCCATTTTTCTGGTGTGTAGTATGTATGAGATTGGATCAGTATGACAGTGAGACAACGGGTATTGTTTGTCATGTTTGTTATTTCTTTTTTTTTTTACTTGCAATCAACCATTTTTTGTGGTAATGTTAGAATGTATGTGTAACTGTATGTGGCATTATTGTTCATAGCACTGGTACAGGTGGTGGTCCACCTGCGTAACTGATTTTGACGGAATATGAAGAGTTGCTGGAGCACTTAGGACCAGCGCCCTTCATGGCATCCCCGGGGGTTATGATGTGGACTTGCCGCAAACCTCATCAGCTTCGGAAGGAGGTAATTGATGAAGCTGTTGTAGTTGTAATGGCAAAAGAACTGTAACACATCTTTTACTATGGTTATGTGAACTCTGGTGTTATTAATTTACACTCTTCTCATTATATATTCCTGTAGGTGAGGGTGCGTCTGGGTCCACTGGGGCCTTTGTGGAACACAGGCATGCCACCACCCACTTAGCGGAGGGTGAATCCGATGTAGCGGCAACTACAGGTTTGTTGTTTTTTTTTTTTGTTTTAGTTTTGTTTTGTTTTTTGGTAAATTTAATTTTTTTTTTTTTGTGTGTGTGTGGAAATGAGGACATTTGCAGCTAAGGAAAGTGAAGTGTGTGTGATGCTCTGGATGGCATATTTACCTTCTTTCACATTCTACATTCTTGTAGGTGAGAGTGCGGGGGATTCAGCGGCCGAATACCTTCAAAGCCAAGATGATATCCCTGAATCTGTAGAGGGGGCATCAGGTGCAGCAGAATATACTGGTGAATGTTGTACTTGAGGGTCATATGTAACATTTAGGGAGCTGACGTGATACTGATATGCTGGATGCATGGGCGTCTGTAGAACATTTTCCAGGGGGGGGGGGGGGCGTAGTGTGGTGCGCAAAGCATGCCAAAAAATAGGGGTACGTCATGTGGCGCGCTATGTGCGTCATGCAGAAAAATGGGTGTGGTCATGGACGAGAATGTGGGTGTGGCCATGGGTGAAGACAAGTTTACATGAACTTAGCAATGGTGGGACATTAGATTAGGACAGTGGTGGTGAACCTTTTGGAGGTCAAGTGCCCAAACTGCAACCCAAAAGTCAATTATCTATCGCAAAGTGCCAACAGCAATTTACACTAAATACAAACGGTTTAACTCGTACATGAACATGTTACATTATGGAAAATCTAAGTTGAAAATAAACTGTGAAGATAAACAATTTCATCCATCCTACTCTTGAAAAATGTATTCATTTTTTAGAACCTCCCAGTTTAATTTTCTGTTGTAAAAAGCTGAAAAAGTAGGTTTAATGCTATTGTCTCATATGATGATTCAGATTTTTCCATAGTCTCACAGTTAGCAATCATGTGACCCCCAACAAGACAAATTCAGCAATCATGAGCCCTCCCCCATCAAGGTGACAGCTAGTGACAGGGACCCCCCCCCCAACTTCAGCTAGTGACAGGGACCCCCTCCCCCAGTTCAGCAGTTCAGCTAGTGACAGGGACCCCCCCAGTTCAGCTAGTGACAGGAGCCCACCAGTTCAGGTAGTGACAGGAGCCCACCAGTTCAGGTAGTGACAGGGATCCCCCCCCCAGTTCAGCTAGTGACAGGAACCTCCCCCCGGTTGTGACAGTAGTGGGGAAGGGGGAGGTCCCCCCTACCATCCCTCACCTTGGGGCTCACCCTTCCTCTGCCCCCCCTCCATAATGCAGCGGCTGGCAGGCGACGGCGGGAGGCAGTAGAGCTGAACATTTCCTCTATTCCCCTGCGTGAGGGAGATCTGTGAGTCGCTGGTCTGACATCACTGACCAGACCAGCTGCACACAGAGCCTTCCTTGCAAGCAGGGAATAGAGGAAGTGTTCTGCTGTGCTGTGGCCGCCGCTGCATTATGGAGGTGGGGGGGTGGGAGCGAGTAAGGGGGAGCCCTAAGGTGAGGGAAGGGGGCGATGTACCCCCTTCTCCACCGCTATGCCTGCTGCTCCCCCTTCACTGCGCTGAGTCGAGTGGGGGGTAGCGAGGGGCGCCATCACTGATTCGGCCAGGGGGTGGCCAGGGGGAGGCAGCC
Source organism: Hyperolius riggenbachi (assembly GCF_040937935.1). Taxonomy (NCBI): domain Eukaryota; kingdom Metazoa; phylum Chordata; class Amphibia; order Anura; family Hyperoliidae; genus Hyperolius; species Hyperolius riggenbachi. Next base: position 317,779 of record NW_027152379.1, read on the forward strand.
ACCCCAATTTGCCATACGTGCGGATGCCCATGGCTGGATGGCATATTTACTTTCTTTCACATTATACATTCTTGTAGGTGAGAGTGCGGTGGATTCAGCGGCCGAATACCGTCAAGGCCAAGATGACATCCCTGAATCTGTAGAGGGGGCATCAGGTGCAGCCGAGAATACTGGTGAGTGTTGTACTTGAGGTTCATATGTAACATTTACGGAGCTGAAGTGATACTGATATGCTGGATGGCATATTGACCTTGTTTTTAATCCATTCCTGTTAAAGCGGACCCAAACCAAACATTTTTTTAATTAAAAATATTTAGTTGCACCACTCTGACACATGCAAAGATAAATAAACACTCCTTCAAGCCTATGAGCATTTCAGTGCATGCTTTTCACCCTTCTCTTTTCATAGCTAGGGTTATACTGGGGGCAGCCATTAGCAATTCCTCCATTGCCAGACACCATCTACTCCACCAGTTTGCCGGAAAAATCCCGGCAATTTGAAAGGAAGGGAGGGGTTCCTCCAATAAATGTAAAATATTTTATATTTGTCATCATGCAGCTGAAAAAAGGCTGCCATTTATTATTTTAATTTAGAAAATAGACTTTATTATTGTAATCTTGTATTTTTAATTTGGGTCCACTTTAACCAGATGTGCTCGTGATATTTAAAGTAGAACTGTTGTGAAAATAGTACCATTTACAACACATACAACTAAGAAATGCATTGCTTCTTCTCATAGGGGGGTTCTCAGGGTTGTCTTTATTTGTAAAAGGACCTAGTGAATACCAGTTGCTCCATCCAACGGCAAAATTCGGGTCTAGGGGTTCTGGCCAGCATCTTTGCCTACAGATTTTTCAGGGAATGTGTTTGTAAAGAATAAAGGCCATGCTCAGAATCTCCTATGGAGACACGGAGTCCTCCAAAATCTGTTGGAAATGTCAGATTTATCATTCCTAGATTTGTCAGCCACATAGGTTAAACCTTTTTGATGGCTCATATTTTTTCTCATGATTGTTTTTTTTTTTTTTTTTTTTTTTTTTCACATCGTAGGATTTTAACAGCTCCTGTTTAAGGGTACAATATTGTCTCACTCACAGCATCATTATGTGAACTTATAATAATGGTTTAAAACCTTGTTATGCATGTTTTTTTTTTTTCGGGGCTATGGTTCAAGACCCATATGCACCATCCTTTAGTTGATTTCTTTTTACATTTAATTAATCTATTCCAGAGAGAGGAGTGGAGTGAGACTAAGAATTATTATTATTATTATTGATTTATAAAGCGCCAACATATTCCGTGGCGCTGTACAAAGTGAGAAACATGGGGTACATAATACAGACAATGGTGTACACTAATATGCAAGATACATAATTAGTGACAAAATGGTACAGCATACAGAATACAAAATACAGAAGTGGTAATGACTGATAAAAACAACATGATGAATAAAATGTATAATGATTTCCAAGACACAAAAGGGGGAGAGAGCCCTGCCCTTGTGAGCTTACAGTCTAAAGGAGAATAGCAGGAGATGGAGCAGAGAGCTATCTGTATTGCAGTCCCAAATTACACAGAGACTAGTTGCCAGTAATAGGATTACTGTCACTGCCAGTCTCTCATACAAGTCAAAAAGGAGTCCTCCTGGAGTCTAGGGACTGTCAAAACTTTTCAACCTGTTTAACACCATATCTGCACATGCAGTCATTATAACAATGGGGAGAGACAAGACAGATGTTTTCCCAGGGACCCTCCAGGCAAGTTCTGCATCATGCTGTGTATATTTACCAGCTTGCCTGTCCTCTAATTGCACTTTTATCAGCTAGCCTAGTATTTCACATCACTGTACAACAACAAACCTGAATACACCAGACCATCCCTAAATCACTGAATTAAAGCCTGGGGGGCAGTCCATGCCCGGCTGCTAATCCTGCTACGCTCAGTCTCTACATTAGTGTTGTCCAGATCATGAACGATTCGGATCTTTGCTCCGAATCTCTTTTGTGAATCGAATCATCCGAATCATCAAAATGAGTGATTCGGATTGCAAAAGGGGCGGGGCCAGGAGTGACACGCCCCTTCTCAGCGAGGTCCTGGAAGCAGAGCTGAGATGGATCGCTCTGTTGGAGGGGAGCCAGGGACAGGTAGATGAGAGAGGGGACATGGGTGCCACTGCCAGATATGTGTAGAGCACACATACTGGCTATAACGTGCTGCTCAATATAGGCTGCCTGTTCCGTAGTTGTGCACAGTGAACACATTGGAAGCTTTTGGCTCAGCTCAGCACAGCTCAGCACAGCTCAGTAACTTTGCAGGCACTGTGATTGCTTTGCAATATAATCCTCCTGCACTCGGCACTAAACAGCTGCACTTATCTTCTAGGAATGCTTTGCAAAGCTTTCTTTCACTGTGCGACGTTTGCTTTCAAAGTACACAGATGAACATATAGGTGAAATACATGTAAAGCTATTGTATGATTGCAGCATGTGGGTATTGTGTGCAAACAAACATTTCTGCTCTCTGCTCATCCCTCCTCCCATCTCTGACCACTCCCTGCCCTCTGTCCATCTTCTCCCCTTCTATGTGTGTCCACCCCCTCCCCTTCTCCTGTCCACAGCAGGGAAAGACCTGTCCTGCTATTCATTTCACCCCCGAATGCTTCGCTTCGGTAGTAAAATGATCCGAGATTCGGATCAAAGATCCGGATCTTTTCAATGATCCGATTCAAATCATCCGGATCATTGAAAAGATCCGAACTTCCCATCTCTACTCTACATCCACTCAGTTACTAGTAGCAGAGAGAGAGGAACTGAATGAATCAGTGAATCAGAGTGAAGAGTCAGGACTCAGAAGCTGATGCTGTACTCCGAGCCTTATCTCACTGACTCAGTACTGTGGTTCTTTGAATCATTGAGCTGAAGGAACTGAATTAATCAGTCAGTGAATCCAGTTATGAGTCTAGTCAGGTGCTGCTGTTAGATGCTGCTGTGTTAACTGAAACCTAAGTGGGCTGAGAGGCATTTATTCTCTCAACTCTCAACAGCGCTCCTGGCTTCTCCTGCCGCTCCAGGCAGGAATTTATAGCTGCCTGGTGGGTGAGACGCTCCAGGCAGGAATTTATAGCTGCCTGGTGGGTGAGACGCTCCAGGCAGGAATTTATAGCTGCCTGGTTAGTGAGACGCTCCAGGCAGGAATTTATAGCTGCCTCGTGGGTGAGACGGCTCTGTTGACAAGCACTGTTAAATGGAGTCTAATCCAATTTTGATCAGACATGTTGGATAGAATCCAATAAATGTTGTCAATCATAACAAAGGATGGATCTCCTGTAGATGGGTCTTGAATCATTCATAAAAATGTAGAACACATGCAGAAAGTAATTATCCAACATCTACAGCATACAATTGTTTTTGTTGATCTAAAATGACATAAATAACTAATGTATTAGCAATACAATTATGGAATTATATTGGATTTATTGTTGTGCAATACCTAAATGCATCAAATGAAAGCCCCATAGCTCATGTTGTGTAGAATATAATCAATGAATAGCTTTGAATGGCAACAAACATCGTATGCTGTAGATGTGGTTATTTCAATTGACTGCATGTGACTTTTTGAAAAGCGGATCCGCTAATACTTTTAAAATACCCTGTTTCACTTACCAGGGGCTTATACAAGCCCCCAGCAGCTGTTCTGTCCTGCACCTGTACTCCATGAGCCTTAGTCTGCCGCAAACTATTTTTGAAATTTGCCGGTGGAGCACTGGCCCTGCGCGGCTCTGTTCACGAGTATCCTTTGTTTGCGTTGCCTGCTATTGCAGATGGGAAATGCAAAGAATAAATACGATTGCCAGGCCTGCGCTGGCCTAAAATTAGAGCGCTAGGTACAGAACGGAGCGGTGGCGGAAAAGCGGAGGCTCTAGTTCTGGTGTGGGACAGGACACCTGGCGGGGGCTTACAGAAGGCCAAGGTAAGTTAAAGATTATTGCAAAATTGTTAGCACTTCCGCTTTAAGCTTAAACATTTGCATGCAATCTGTGTTAATTTACTACAGACCCTAAACTCTGACATATTCTTGATAGGTGACATTGGTGAAGACCAGCATGTGGTGCTGTTGTTGGAGCCCATACTTGAACAAGAAGTATCTGGTGAGTGTGAAAATGTTGACCCATGACCTTGTTTTTAGTCCAAACATGAACTTACCATGTTGTGCATTTCTTTTATAGATCTGAGGACTTCAGCTGACGTGTGCACTATGGAGCATGAGGAATGTGAAGCTGGAGAGTTTGTGCTGCACATGTCTGATGAGTCTCACACCACAGAGCTCCTTTCGTCGCCCACATCAGAAACATTCACAGCCACAAATGTACCTTCCCGCCCTTCATACCAATCTCATGAAGAACTATCCCGGGAAGCGTACAATAGTGATCGGTGTCACTCAGTCACGGCAATTCCTCAGAGCACAATCTGAGTATAGGAGTCTCATGGACGACCACATGAGGTGCTTCCACGAGGACCTTGCACAAAAGAATGCCAATACCAGGGAAATGCTGGGTACTGTAGGCCAAGTGGGGGAAGGCCACCAAGCTATTTTGGTCCGATTGGCCGAGGGACAAGAGCGGCAAAATGTTATCTTGAGTCGCTTGGCTCATGTGGGGAAAGGCCAAAATATTGCTTTAGGCTGGGTTGCTGATGCGCTGGAGCGCAACAATTTAATTCAGGCCAGATTGGCCGATGCTTCTGAAGTTCAAATAGATTTGCTTCGTCAGTTACTTAATAAATAATTTGGCTTTACACCCTTAAAGTTACTATTGTTTTCTTTACTGGGCCTTATTAATATTATGACTAATTGTGAAAATGTACATAAAAAAAAAAAACAGTACATTACTGTGGGATGGTATATCCTATGCATTCAGAGTCCTTTCCATAGTGTAAAGTTTGGAAACTATTTAACCAAGAAAGTGATGCATGCAGAGCAGAAAATAAAACACTATTGTGTATATAAAAGGTTCACATGCAAACATACGTGTACACTGTAACTGTTACTGGTGTCACATAGCCATTTTTACTAATCAAATGATGTCTACGTGCTCACTTTCTAGGCCTCAAATAAGTCCGCTAAGCTGTACTTGCAGCATGCCAATATGTTTCTTAAAGGGAAGGTCCAAGCAAAATAAAAAAATGAGTTTCACTTACCTGGGGCTTCTACCAGCCCCATGCAGCCATCCTGTGCCCTCGGAGTCACTCACTGCTGCTCCAGTCCCCCGCTGGCAGCTTGCCAACCTCGGAGGTCGGAGGGCCGCATTGCGTACATTTTTACGCATTCCAGTTGGTGCAGGAACATTAACACATACATTTTTACGCGTTAGTAAATCTATGCGTAAAAATGTACGCATTAAACCACTACTGACATAGCACAACATCCAAAAAGAGGCACATAAGTTTACCAAACACTTTTATAACAACAGATATGCATGCTTGCTTGGGGGTTGTAGCTATCAATCTTGACAAAACAATAACTAAGTCAGCCCTGCAATAGGGATTTGTGACATTGTTTGCCACCTATTTAAAAAATAAGTATACTTTTTTTACACGTATACTTTACAAACTTGTTGTAAATACAATAGTCTGCCTGGCTCTGTGCCTGCTTACCCTGACAAATATCTGCTACAGAACCCCAGACCAAGCATGCACATTAAAATAATTACACAATGGGCCTGATTCACAAAGCGGTGCTAACAGTTAGCACCCTGGTGAAAAGCCCTTTATCACGCCTAAACTCAGTTTAAGCATGATAAGTTTAGGTGTGATAAGTTTAGGCATGATAAGTTTAGGTGTGATAAGTTTAGGTGTAATAAGTTTAGGCATGATAAGTTTAAGCACCAACTGCGTTAGCACCGCAGTGCACAGCTGATCAAAAGTTTTGCGCTAGCAAAGTCTGGTGCACTTTGCATAGAGTTTAATGGCGCTGCTTTGCGTGCAGGACTTTGCACGCTATCTACACTTGTCTAAACTTATCACACCTAAACTTATCATGCCTAAACTGGCTTTTCACCAGCATGGTGCAATGGTTATCATGCCTAAAGTCTTTTAGGCGTGCTAACTGGATTAGCACCGCTATGTAAATCGAGCCCAAGGACTGACACACGTCATGTTTACAATGATATTTCTAACTTCCCCCCCCCCCCCCCCCCCCCCATAAAAAAATACATTTTAGGCTCTGGACATTACTTACTAGGCACATGCTCATCCCTAACTTTTTAGAGAAATCTCCGGTCCCTCCTCTTCACATCCGACCACTGCCGTTGTATTTGGGTGATCGAGTGGCGTTTGCGGAATTGCTGCCACAATTCCGCCCTTAATGTCTCCACAATCCTCCTTTTTTCAAAGAGGTCATGGAGACCGTCATAGTTTGACAACAGCCGGGCCTGTAACAAGAAACGTCAACTTGTTAGCAAATCCTTCTTCACTTTCCATGTACAGCTATAAACAATGTTAATAATTTAGATTTGTAACATCAAATTCATCAATGTAACCCTGTCATCAGGATCAAACAACAGTATGAAATATATGAAAATGTTCCCATAATAATCACTAATACATGTAAACCCTAAACTCCCAATGATGAATGTTTGATTGATAATTCATTGTCAGCATTTTGCTAGAGGGCCAGTGGCATATATAAGGAGTTATGTGGCCTGGTGCAGGGTTGACATTAGCACCACAAACAGCGTATACATAACTATTGATATTGCAAAATAACACTTCACTCACACAACCAGACTAACAGAAGTGCAAGGAGGGTATGGGGATCTTTAGGAACATCATTTAAATGAAAAAGGTACAGGGAGGTAATACTGCAGGTGATGGTGGGACCCTCGGTGGAGCAATGGTCTAAGTGGCCTCATGCCCTCAGTACCTGACACTTACAGATATATTCCTATAAGGGATCAGCAGGGGTTCTGTATGGCTTTTCTTGTTTATAAACCCTTCACAGCAACAACTCTGCAGACCATGGTCCACTCACTTTGTTAGTCTGTGAACGTTGTTGCATTCTCAGAAATAACTGTTTACACTTTCTTACACCTGTGGGCCAAAAAAAACCCCTGCTACCTGACCTTCCACCATCACACATGTCACCATGTCATGAATGTCAGAATGAGATTAATGGAGAATCACACATTTACAGTGGCCAAACCATGACTAAAACATTGCTTAACCACTTTACACCCATAGGTGTGAAGATCTCCATCCCTTTTTCCACCCTGTTAACACCAGGGATGGAGATATCCGCACCTCACGCCGCTGTCCGCGCTCCTGGTTGCTCATGCCCGTGCCCACTCGGCCAGAGATCAATGAATGGCTAAAACCATTCCCGTTAGTTGATGTAAGCCCCCCGCAATGATCAGCTGCTTCTATGAGAAGCGGCGATTATTGTGAAAATGAAACAATATTCCACAGCCTCATAGCACTTCCTGCAAGCATACTTCCGACACTTGCATGTCGCATAAACAAAAAGTTACTGTGGCCATTGTTATAAACTGTTCTTATCACCTTGCTTCGACACCACCGTCTCACAGACTGTGAGATCACTTGACTCTCCACACAGCAAACAGGAAATAGACTTTCTCAGGCTTCTTCAATGTTTACGTTATTTATTCAGGAAACAGGAATACAAATAGATACATTCATCATATCCTAGCCATGCCAATCTTCATGTTGCGTTACAAGCTCTTGATTAGACTCCCTGCTGAAGTCAATCAGGTACCTTCTTCCTAACTATGTTACACTAAACTACCTATGTACAGCATACATTATATCAGATTACAGAAAGGAAGAACATGCTTAGAGGTCCCAATCAGCCTTGCGAGCTAGTGTGAAAGTAAAGAGCAGAATGCCCTCTCCATCGCTCACTCCGGGTTTAATACAGACTAGGAAAGAGTTAAATATGACATCATCTTCGCCACCCCCTTGATCAGACTATTGGTGGACCCACTCGTGGTGTCATCATACACACCTACTTGATTAATAATCAATGAGGCATTTGACCTATATGCAGGAATGTGGATGTTTACAAAACATAGCTGATGTTTATTGTTCCATGCCCAGGTCAGGGAGACCTGCGGCCTTGTGCAGAGAACAGCTTCTTGGTATGTTCTTGTTCTGCTGACAGAACTGCAGATTTTCTCTCTAATAGAAAATCCCCTTAAAGGGCAGGTCTGCTCATCAAGCCTTTTTGACTAACTCAGTCCAAATAACTGAGGCCTACTTAAATTATAACAGCCATCTTGGGGCCAAATAGTACAACTACACCTTAAACCATTTTTCAAACACAAATACATTAGTTTGACACTATAAAGTAACTCATTACTAGAGATGTGGCGAACTGTTCGCCCGGTGAACATCTCTGGAGCTCTTACTACTTCCGGGTCGCACTGACCCGGAGTAGTACGCCTGCGCTGCCCGGCTGAGCGCGTCCTAGATCGCGCTCCTGTTGCCGGGCACCCTCTGCGCATGAGCGTGACGTCATTCATGACATCACGCGCATTAAGTGCCCGGCAACAGGAGCGCGATCTAGGACGCGCTCAGGCGGGCAGCGCAGGCGTACTACTCCAGGTCAGTGTGACCCGGAAGTAGTAAGAGCCCCAGGGATTTGGAGATGTTCGCCACATCTCTACTCATTACCTCCCACACTCCCCAATTTTTTTGTATATTTTTAAAATGAAAAAATGTAAATAAAAGATACAGTAAATAAATAAAAATATATAGTTACCTTAGGGACTGACCTTTTTAAAATATTTATATCAAGAGGGTATAACACTATTACTTTATAAACTATGGCCTTGTAATTAAGGTTGGACGCAAAACTGAAAAAAATGCACCTTTATTTCCAAATAAAATATTGGCGCCAAACGTGATAGGGATATTATTTAAATGGTTTTATAACCGGGGCAAATACATTTCATGGGTTTAAATTCCAGTAGCATGCATTATGTAAAAACTATAATGGCCAAAAACTGAAAAATCATTTTTTAGCCACATTTTTTCCTATTTGCCCATTAAAACACATTTAGAATAAAATAATTATTGGCATAATGTCCCACCTAAAGAAAGACTAATTGGTGGTGGAAAAAACAAGATATAGTTCATGTCATTGCGATAAGTAATAATAAAGTTATAGACTAATGAATGGAAGGAGCGCTGAAAGGTGAAAATTGCTCTGGTGTTTCAGGGGTAAATCCCCTTGGATGGTGAAGTGCTTAAAATAAACCACATTTGTTCAAACATTGTTCACATTGCAGTGGCTCTTTTAAAAAGCTCATTAACATATCTGCAGTAATAAGTAGGAGCTTCTATTACAACTTCTTTACCACATCACAGCATAAAGAACATCATCATCTGTATTGTATACAAACTGCACATGCTGCTGGGATGCACACTGTCAAGAAGATCTGCAATGTACACAGTGACAATCATATGGCATAAACACTAAAGGGAATCTGAACACATTACAGCATCTTAACAAACAATTCTCTGTGCTACAGACAGGTTGGAACCACACCCTGAAATACAGTATGAAAGCAAACACATGTACACACAGGTCAACACACATATATAATATACAGGCATAAACTAGATATACTTAGTGGCCATATATACTCTCTCCTGAGGGGTGAAGTTTTGCACCATTATACCAGCTTGCATGAGCTTCCCTCTCTGCAAATGGGTCACTTCCTGTAGGTTGTGTATAACAAGTGCGCCACATCGCGCGCTCTGTGTTGCGCACATTGCAGTATGCATAGCGCACATAAACTACGTGCGCTATGGGAAACGCGGCCTTTTTCTACGTCATGCATGCTCAGTTCACGCGATCAGCAATATTGCCGCGCGAACTGAAACATTGCACGCGTAAAGTATTATTTGCACGCGCAAAACTTCGCGCACACGGCCGCTTAGCACTGCGGCGCTAACAGTTAACACCGGTTAATGAATCGAGGCCATTGTGTCCAAAGTCCAACCGCACAACTAGGACATGACAGTTTTCAGCCCAGACACCTCCAAAAAAATGACACCGCAATTGTGTTTTGGGTTGAATATAGGTGGTGGTATCAGCAGCAGTGGCCTGTGGCACCGTGACGGTGAGAGCCAGCACCAGCCCGCTTCAGCCTCTTGAACTCCTCATGCTCAACAACATGTTTTTTGTCCAGATGGGTGATGAAGCTGGAGGTGCCATACTTGTAGGGGTCACAACCTCTGCTCATCTGTAGTTTGCACACATTGCATATGGCAAACTTGCTGTCCAATGAGGGCAGAGTGAAAAACTGCCAGATTGGGGAGGTGAAGATTCCCTGCAGCCTGAATGGGATGCTGCTGCTTTTCTCCCTGTGGTGGTTGGGGGTTGAGTGGTGCGGCTGGTGGTAGCGGCAGAAGGATGTGGGTCCCACACTCCATGGCCACTGTCTGCAATGCTGATCCTCCATGCCAAACCCACCGATGCATCCTCCTCCTCAGAGTCAGAGCTGACATCCCCATCCTGTGGATGGTAGTCATGGTCCTTCATCAACCTCATACCCCCCCAAAACCCAGAACATCCTCCTCAAACTCCTTGCGGCTAACAGCCCTGAGTTCAATTGTGGAGCCTGGAGCGAAAAGCTCACTGACTGAGGGTAGGCTGCCCGCTGGGGTCGACACTGACACGGCAGACCTTCTGAGGGTGGCCGTAATGTTGCTCCCTGTCCTCTTGCCCTTGCTGCCCCTCCCCCGGCTGCCGGTGCCAGCAGCCATAGTACAACTTATACGTGATGATGTGGGGTACTTTTACTTTAATAAAATCGGGGTTGGACTTCAAATCAAATCAGCATGGAGTGACAGTCCGCATAGTAGAGGACAGACAGTGCACACTATCTAACTGTCACACTGACAATGCTCAGCACAGCAGCACTGCAGTAATCTATAGTAAGCTAACACAGTACTACTCTCTCTAACAACTAACTACTATACAATACAATCAGTGGCGTAGCTATGGAGCTATAGGCCCCCGTGCGAGTTTTACATTGGGCCCCCCCCCCCCCCAAGCCGTCTATACGTAACACTTGATTCGGCACAACAAAGGCTGCTAAGGTCATCCACAGTATTAGAGGTGCAAGAAGGGGATGGGAAACAGTTTGTTAATTATTATTACTATTCAAAGCATCCATAGAAGTGATTATTACCACCACAGGACCAATAAACAGCTAATACTTTCATTGA